>NC_056750.1:425373590-425673590 GCF_019279795.1 Protopterus annectens
CCGGATGTCAGAAAAAGTGAATAACTGTATTTCTTGTGGGAAACAGATACCTCATAGGGATTACCATACTTTGTGTATACCTTGTTTAGGGCCTGAGCACGGCGTTGTTGGATGCCGCTCTTGTGCTAGATTTAACAAACGCACTATTAAGAGAAGGTTAGACTGTGCCAGGTTAGTTTTAGGGAAGCGTTGTAATTATAAAATGCCGTCGGATGCTCCGGCGCCCGCTTCGGCCAAAAAGCGCAAGGACAAAGCAGCAAAGCCTAGAGTTGAAGAACCGACAGTCCCGGACGTCGGTTCTCTAGAAGGCTCAGTGGAGCCGGAGGTTCTGCCAGGAGTTTCTTTGGAGTCTCAGGGAGAGACTTTACTGTTACAAGATGTGTCCTCTCAGGAAGTAGGCCAGGCTGAGGGGGCTTCTCAGGTGGCTGTTCTTCCCTCTCTTCCTAAGGTGGTTAGAGCCTCCCCTTCTGTTTCCAAGGCTTCTTTGAGAGGCAGGCCAAGATGTTCTTCATTCCACATTGCTGCAGTCCTAACTATTGGGTAGTCTGCTGTCCAGTCGGCCCGAATACCAAAGTATATGGCTGACGTCGGTCAGGGCGCATTAGACTGACGTCAGTACGTCAGGGTACTAATGCGCATGACCGACGTCATATCCTCAGTCTTTTTTGCCGCATGGTCCGATGCAGAAGCAGTTTTGCGAGTGCAGGTTGGCGTTCTGAAATTTTCTGAAGCCGGAGTTTCAGACCGAATCAAAGTTGGCTAAGTACCCCGTTGGGGAACATTTTGGTTTTTTCTTGCCTCAGTATTTAACGGATGTCAGAAAAGTGAATAACTGTATTTCTTGTGGGAAACAGATACCTCATAGGGATTACCATACCTTGTGTATACCTTGTTTAGGGCCTGAGCACGACGTTGTTGGCTGCCGCTCTTGTGCTAGATTTAACAAACGCACTATTAAGAGAAGGTTAGACTGTGCCAGGTTAGTGTTTGGGAAGCGTTGTAATTATAAAATGCCGTCGGATGTTCCGACGCCCGCTTCGTCCAAAAAGCACAAGGAGAAAACAGCGAAGCCTAGGGTTGATGAACCGGCAGTCCCGGACGTCGGTTCTTTAGAAGGCTCAGTGGAGCCAGAGGTTTTGCCAGGAGTTTCTTTGGAGTCTCAGGCAGAGACTTTACTGTTACAGGATGTGCCTTCTCAGGAGGTAGGCCAGGCTGAGGGGGCTTCTCAGGTAACTGTTCTTCCCTCTCTTCCCAAGGTAGTTAGAGCCTCTCCTTCTGTTTCCAAAGCTTCTTTGAGAGGTAGGCCAAGTTTAGCTTCAGTGGGGGCTTCTCCTAGCACTTCAGGTTCTGTGCCTAAGAAACATATGCTTAAAATGGCAGAAGATTTGATTACTATGATTAGAGGTTCTATGGCCCCTCCTGATAAGAGGCCTAGGGTGGAACCTGAGTTTGAGAGTTTTGAACAGTGTTCAGAGGCTTCTGAGTCTTCTGCGGAAGACTTGCAGGAGTATCCTCCTTATTCTGATTCTGATGTGGATGATTCCACTCCTACAGCTTCTCCTCCTGAGGATTTCTCATTTTCAGAGACTCTGCATTCCATGAGGGAGCACTTTAAATGGGAAGGCCAAGATTACTCTGATTCCAGGAAAAGGCTTAGGGAAATCTTGTTTTACCCCAGCATAGGCCCTTAGCTATACCTCCTGTGTTGAATGTGGTGGAAGATGTTTTGCAGAGGCTTCCCTGAACCCTGATTCTTTGCCTCCTGCTCCTGTTAAACCTGATAGGTACTATAGGGTGCCTGAAGCTCATAAGTATCTTTTAAGAGTCCTAGGGCAGACCCGAAACTGTTTCTCAGGGACCTAAAGGTGTTAAGGCCTCTGTTGTTAAAAACCCTGTTCCCACTGATAAAGAGGCAAGGGCTTTGGATAGATGGGGAAAGAAAGTGTATACTTCTTCCACTTTAGCCATGAGGGCGTTGAATTGTCAGTTTCACATGCTAAAATATCAAAATTATCTCCTTTCACAATTGAAATCTAAGGTGGATGCTTTGGCGGAAGGTATTGAGTGTAAAGAGTTGCTGGATTTAGTTCATGTGTCTGAACAAGTGGGTAAGCATTCTTTGCAATGTGGTTTTGATGCTGTACAGGCCTCCTCGAGGGTGGCTGCCACTAGTTCTGTTCTTCGCAGGCATGCCTGGTTGAGGGATCAGAATTTAGCTGAGCATGTTAAGACAAGGATTTTGGATGCTCCTTTACAGTCTGATGTGTTGTTTGGTTCGCCTGTGGAAGCAGTTTTAAAGAAAATGGAGGACAAAGCTAAGTCTATGCAAACTGTTAAAGATTTGTTGCAGGTGCAGCCACCGAAGTTTAGTAGAAATTGGCCTACTAAGGGATGGACATGTCCTGCTTATGATTCCCAGTCTAGGGGTAGGTCTAGACGTGGTAGGGGCAGAGCTCAAGGTTCTTTTAGGCCTAGAACAGGGAGTTCACCTGCTCAGACTTCTGGTGAGGGCAGGGGTCAGTCCTTTCGTAAACAGACCCAATGACCTGCCTTTTCAGCTGCCAGTAGATTCTCGTCTGGCAGCTCCTTTGGGAGGAAGACTGTCTCTTTTCAAAGAAAATTGGGATTTAATTACTCAAGACAGATGGGTGTTGGATATCATTCACCACGGTTACAGGTTTTACTTCCATACATTGCCCCCTTTCAAAGGCATGCCAGACGTTCCTCCTCCACAAAGGAAAGAGGCTCACAAGCAAATTTCTCTGTTACTCCAAATAGGGGCCATTCAGCCAGTCCCTGTATCAGAAAGGGGCCTAGGATTTTATTCTCGCCTGTTCCTAGTACCAAAAAAGGGGAACACGTGGAGACCATGGATTTATCTATCCTCAACACTTATCTGGACATTCCCAAGTTCAAGATGTTGACGTTACAACAGCTTTTACCTCTGCTGGGCAAAGATCACTGGATGGTAACTTTAGATCTCAAGGAAGCTTACCTTCATGTGCCTATAAGACTAAGTTGCAGGAAGTATCTGCGTTTTCGAGCTGGAAGTTCTCATTATCAGTTCTCTGCATTGCCCTTTGGCTTATCTACTGCGCCCAGAGTATTCACAAAGGTTCTGGCTCCAGTGATAGCTTACTTCAGGCTAAAGGAATTCAAATCTATCCTTACTTGGACGACTGCCTGATTCTGGCTCAAGAAAAGGAAGACCTTCTACAGCATCTGGAATATGTTATAGCAGTGCTAAGATGCCTAGGGTATTCTGTGAGCGAAATAAAGTCCAGTCTAGTACCCTCTCAAGACATGTGCTTTCTGGGTGTGAGACTGAATACAGCAGCCCAGATGGCCTTTTAACCCCGGACAAACAAAAGAGTCTATCCCTTTACTTCCATCAACTATCTCATCAGTCCGTGCTGACTGCAAGGACAGTCCTTCAAGCATTAGGGTTCATGGCATCTTGTATTCTGGTGCTTCCCAATGCCAAACTGCATATGAGGAAGCTGCAATGGTATCTCAAAATGTATGGACACAGCACTGCCAGGATTTGGACACTGTCATTCAAATAATACCTTGCCTTCAAAAAGAATTTTTGTGGTGGGCTCAGGAATGTCACCTAAACAAGGGACTCTCTGTGACCCGGCCAGAGGCGAGTCAAATTTTAACGACAGATGCCTCGGACATTGCTTGGGGAGCTCATCTAAATGGAAAGTGGATACAAGACAAGTGGCCTGCCAGACTACAGCATCTACATATCAACATGAAGGAGATGTTAGCAGTCCAGTTTGCATTAATGGCTTTCAAGGAGTTACTTCTTCCAGGGCAGGTGTTGATTCTAACAGACAACACAACTGTCATGTGGTACATCAACAAACAAGGGGGAACACATTCTTATCCTCTATGCAGGCAAGCAATGATTTTATGGCAGACTGAGCTCAGCTTGCAACTCACTCTTCAGGCAAGGTTTCTGCCGGGAGCACAGAACTCCTTAGCAGATGTGTTAAGCAGACAAATCATGGATCCCCACGAGTGGAAACTGGATCTTCATGTATTTCAGAAATTGACAGTGTCATGGGGAACTCCAGACATAGATCTGTTCGCTTCTCCACTAAACCACCAGCTGCCAAAGTTTTGCACAAAGGGGTTTCATCACACAGCTTGGAGAGTGGATGCTCTTTCTTTCAGTTGGAAAAATCTTCATGTGTATGCCTTTCCACCTCTGCCTCTTCTTCCAAAGGTGCTCTTAAAGGTCAGACAAGACAAGCCAAGGATGATTTTAATAGCTCCAGATTGGCCTCGGCAACACTGGTACCCACTACTAAGGAGTCTGGTAAGGAAGCCTCCATGGCCTTTACCTTTGATTCCACATCTGTTATCTCAGAAGGACGGTCATCTGCTCAATGTCAAGCTTCACTCTCTTCATCTAACAGCCTGGCATATTCTGTGTTGAAACACAGCAGGTCTCAACTTCCTCAACAAGTTTTAAATGTGATTATGGAAGCTAGGAGACCTAGTACAAGGAAAGTGTACAGAAAAATGGAAGAGATTTTTATTTTGGAGTACAGCAAAGAATTTGGAGATTTCTGAGCCTAATTTGAGTGTGGCTCTTCAATATCTTACTGAGTTATTGGACAAAGGTTTGTCCTTCTCTTCCATTAAGATTCATGCTGCAGCAATTTCAGCTCACTATGATTGTGACCCACCATTGTTTTCGCATCCTTTGTTCAAGCAGTTTCTTAGAGGGGCAAAGAATATAAGACCCCCATTAGAGCTCCTACTCCTGCTTGGGATCTCAATTTTGTGTTGGAAAAACTTACTCTACAACCTTTTGAGCCTGCGGCTACTGCTGAATTGAAATACTTGTCATGGAAGACTGCTTTTCTGTTGGCTACTACTTCTGCAAGAAGGGTGTCTGAGTTGCAGGCCCTTATGGCAGTAGAGCCCTTTTTGATTTTCCATAAGGATAGGGTATCATTACGTACTAATCCTTCCTTTATGCCTAAGGTGGTTTCTACTGTGGCTTTAAACCAAACTATTCATTTGCCTATGTTTATGCAGACCCCCAAAATAAAGGGGAAAAGATTTTGCACACTTTAGATGTACACAGGCAATTGCGTTATTATTTAAGCAGGACTAAGGATTTTAGGCAGTCTCAGCAGTTGTTTGTTTCTTTTGCTCTGAGTTCGCAGGGCAAGCCTGTGTCAAAACAAACTATTTCTAGGTGGATTGGGTTTTGCATTGCATTTTGTTATTCCCATCATGGCAAGGAGATTCCAGCTGGGATTAGGCCTCATTCCACTAGGGCTACTGCCACTTCAACAGCATTTTTAAGGGGGGTGGCAACTAAGGATATTTTGGAGGCAGCTACTTGGAGTTCAGTGCATACTTTCTCTAAGCATTATCACCTTCCTCTCTACTCTAAGTCTAGGGCTGGTTTTGCCACAGCTATTTTGCAAGGCATGTTGTCAGCTCTTGCTTCTTTATGATTTGCCAGCCTCCCTTACCTCTGCTTTGGGATTCTACCCAATAGTTAGGACTGCAGCAATGTGGAATGAAGAACATAGTACAGTTTTGTACCTACTATAAATGTAGATGTTCGAGGATCCACATTGCTGCCGTCCAATTTACTCCCTCCTTCCCTCTGTGTTTAGGGGTGGTTGTGTAGGTGAGGTTATATGCTGATAATTTTGTATATATTGTACATATTTTTGGTGCAGGTATATTGGGCCTTGTCTTTTTAGGGTCTTCTGACATCTGGGGCAAGAAAAGACTGAGGATATGACGTCGGTCATGCGCATTAGTACCGTGACGTACTGACGTCAGTCTAATGCGCCCTGACCGACGTCAGCCATATACTTTGGTATTCGGGCCGACTGGACAGCGGACTACCCAATAGTTAGGACTGCAGCAATGTGGATCCTCGAACATCTACATTTATGGTAGGTACAAAACTGTACTTTTAGCTTCAGTGGGGGTTTCTCCTAGCGCTTCAGGGTCTTTGCCTAAGAAACATATGCTTAAAATGGCAGAGGATTTAATTACTATGATTAGAGGTTCTATGCCCCCTCCTGATAAGAGGCCTAGGGTGGAACCTGAGTTTGAGAGTTTTGAGCATTGTTCGGAGGCTTCTGAGTCTTCGGCTGAAGACTTGCAGGAGTATCCTCCTTATTCTGATTCTGATGTGGATGATTCTACTCCTTCAGCTTCTCCTCCTGAGGATTTTTCATTTTCAGAGACTCTGCATTCCATGAGGGAGCATTTTAAATGGGAAGGTCAAGATTTCTCTGATTCCAGGAAGAGGCTTAGGGAATTCTTGTTTTACCCCAGCATAGGCCTTTAGCTATACCTCCTGTTCTGAATGTGGTGGAAGATGTTTTTGCAGAGGCTTCCCTGAATCCTGATTCTTTGCCTCCTGCCCCAGTTAAACCGGATAGGTACTATAGGGTGCCTGAAGCTCATAAATATCTTTTTAAGAGTCCTAGGGCAGACCCGGAAACTGTCTCTCAGGGGCCTAAAGGTGTGAAGGCCTCTGTTGTTAAAAATCCTGTTCCTCCTGATAAAGAGGCAAGGGCTTTGGATAGATGGGGAAAGAAAGTGTATACTTCTTCCACTTTAGCCATGAGAGCGTTGAATTGTCAGTTTCACATGTTAAAATATCAGAATTATCTCCTTTCACAATTGAAATCTAAGGTGGATGCTCTGGCAGAAGGTATTGAGTGTAAAGAGTTGCAGGATTTAGTTCCTGTGTCTGAACAGGTGGGTAAACATTCCCTGCAGTGTGGTTTTGATGCTGTGCAGGCCTCCTCGAGGGTGGCTGCCACTGGTTCTGTTCTTCAGGCACGCCTGGTTGAGGGATCAGAATTTAGCTGAGCATGTTAAAACAAGGATTTTGGATGCTCCTTTACAGTCTGATGTGTTGTTTGGTGCGCCTGTGGAAGCAGTTTTAAAGAAAATGGAGGACAAGGCTAAGTCTATGCAAACTGTTAAGGATTTTTGCAGGTTCAGCCTCCAGTTTAGTAGAAATTGGCCTACTAAGGGATGGACATATCCTGCTTATGATTCCCAGTCTAGGGGTAGGTCTAGACGTGGTAGGGGCAGAGCACAAGGTTCTTTTAGGCCTAGAACAGGAGTTCACCTGCTCAGTCTTCTGGTGAGGGCAGGGGTCAGTCCTTTCGTAAACAGACCCAATGACCTACCTTTTCAGCTGCCAGTACATTCTCGCCTGGCAGCACCTTTGGGAGGAAGGCTGGCTCTTTTCAAAGAAAATTGGGATTTAATTACCCAAGACAGATGGGTTTTGGATATCATTCACCACGGTTACAGGTTTTATTTCCATACCTTGCCTCCTTTCAAAGGCATGCCAGACATTCCTCCTCTACAAAGAAAAGAGGCTCACAAGCAAATTTCTCTGTTGCTTCAAATAGGGGCCATTCAGCCAGTTCCTGTGTCAGAAAGGGGCCTAGGATTTTATTCTCGCCTGTTCCTAGTACCGAAGAAGGGGAACACGTGGAGACCAATTTTGGATTTATCTATCCTCAACACTTATCTGGACATTCCCAAGTTCAAAATGTTCACGTTGCAACAGCTTTTACCTCTGCTGGGCAAAGATCACTGGATGGTAACTTTAGATCTCAAGGAAGCTTACCTTCATGTGCCTATCAGACTAAGTTGCAGGAAGTATCTGCTTTCGAGCTGGAAATTCTCATTATCAGTTCTCTGCATTGCCCTTTGGCTTATCTACTGCCCAGAGTATTCACAAAGGTTCTGGCTCCAGTGATAGCTTACTTCAGGTTAAAAGGAATTCAAATCTATCCTTACTTGGACGACTGCCTGATTCTGGCTCAAGAAAAGGAAGACCTGTTACAGCATTTGGAATTTGTGATAGCAGTGCTAAGATGCCTAGGGTATTCTGTGAACGAAATAAAGTCCAGTCTAGTACCCTCTCAAGACATGTGCTTTCTGGGTGTGAGACTGAATACAGCAGCCCAGATGGCCTTTCTAACCCCGGACAAACAAAAGAATCTTTCCAGTTACTTCCATCACCTATCTCTTCAGTCCGGGCTGACTGCAAGGACAGTCCTTCAAGCCTTAGGGTTCATGGCATCTTGTATTCTGGTGCTTCCCAATGCCAAACTGCATATGAGGAAGTTGCAATGGTATCTCAGAAATGTATGGACACAGCACTGCCAGGATTTGGACACTGTCATTCAAATAATACCTTGCATTCAAAAGGAATTTTTGTGGTGGGCTCAGGAATGTCACCTAAACAAGGGACTCTGTGACCCGCCAGAGCAGTCAGATTCTAACGACAGATGCCTCAGACATTGCTTGGGGAGCTCATCTAAATGGAAAATGGATACAAGACAAGTGGCCTGCCAGACTACAGCATCTACATATCAACATGAAAGAGATGTTAGCAGTCCAGTTTGCATTAATGGCTTTCAAGGAGTTACTTCTTCCAGGGCAGGTGTTGATTCTAACAGACAACACTACTGTCATGTGGTACATCAACAAACAAGGGGAACACATTCTTACCCGTTGTGCAGGCAAGCAATGATTTTATGGGAGACTGCGCTCAGCTTGCAACTAACTCTTCAGGCAAGGTTTCTGCCGGAGCACAGAACTCCTTAGCAGATGTGTTAAGCAGACAAATCATGGATCCCCACGAGTGGAAACTGGATCTTCATGTATTTCAAAAATTGACAGTGTCATGGGGAACTCCAGACATAGATCTGTTCGCTTCTCCACTAAACCACCAGCTGCCAAAGTTTTGCACAAAGGGGTTTCATCACACAGCTTGGAAAGTGGATGCTCTGTCTTTCAGTTGGAAAAATCTTCATGTGTATGCCTTTCCACCTCTGCCTCTTCTCCCAAAGGTGCTCCTAAAGGTCAGACAAGACAAGCCAAGGATGATTTTAATAGCTCCAGATTGGCCTCGACAACACTGGTACCCATTACTGAGGAGTCTGGTAAGGAAGCCTCCATGGCCTTTACCTTTGATTCCACACCTGTTGTCTCAGAGGGACGGTCACCTGCTCAATGTCAAGCTTCACTCTCTTCATCTAACAGCCTGGCATATTCTGTTTTGAAACACAGCAGGTCTCAACTTCCTCAACAAGTTTTAAATGTGATTATGGAAGCCAGAAGACCTAGTACAAGGAAAGTGTGCAGAAAAATGGAAGAGGTTTTTATTTTGGAGTGCAGCAAACAATTTGGAGATTTCTGAGCCTAATTTGAGTGTGGCTCTTCAATATCTTACTGAGTTATTGGACAAAGGTTTGTCTTTCTCTTCCATTAAGATTCATGCTGCAGCAATTTCAGCTCACTATGATTGTGACCCACCATTGTTTTCGCATCCTTTGTTCAAGCAATTTCTTAGAGGGGCAAAGAATATAAGACCCCCACGTAGAGCTCCTACTCCTGCTTGGGACCTCAATTTTGTGTTGGAGAAACTTACTCTATAACCTTTTGAGCCTGCGGCTACTGCTGAATTGAAATACTTGTCATGGAAGACTGCTTTTTTGTTGGCCATTACTTCTGCAAGAAGGGTTTCTGAATTGCAGGCCCTTATGGCGGTAGAGCCTTTTTTGATTTTTCATAAGGATAGGGTATCATTACGTACTAATCCTTCCTTTATGCCTAAAGTGGTTTCTAGTGTGGCTTTAAACCAAACTATTCATTTGCCTACTTTTTATGCAGAGCCCCAAAATAAAGGGAAAAGATTTTGCACACTTTAGATGTACACAGGCAATTGCGTTATTATTTAAGCAGGACTAAGGATTTTAGGCAGTCTCAGCAGTTGTTTGTTTCTTTTGCTTTGAGTTCGCAGGGCAAGCCTGTGTCAAAACAAACTATTTCTAGGTGGATTGGGTTTTGCATTGCATTTTGTTATTCCCATCATGGCAAGGAGATTCCAGCTGGGATTAGGCCTCATTCCACTAGGGCTACTGCCACTTCTACAGCATTTCTAAGGGGCGTGGCAACTAAGGATATTTTGGAGGCAGCTACTTGGAGTTCAGTGCATACTTTCTCTAAGCATTATCACCTTCCTCTCTACTCTAAGTCTAGGGCTGGTTTTGCCACAGCTATTTTGCAAGGCGTGTTGTCAGCTCCTGCTTCTTTATGATTTGCCAGCCTCCCTTACCTCTGCTTTGGGATTCTACCCAATAGTTAGGACTGCAGCAATGTGGAATGAAGAACATAGTACAGTTTTGTACCTACCATAAATGTAGATGTTCGAGGATCCACATTGCTGCAGTCCAATTTACCCCTCCTTCCCTCTGTGTTTAGGGGTGGTTGTGTAGGTGAGGTTATATGCTGGTAATTTTGTATATATTGTACATATTTTTGGTGCAGGTATATTTGGCCTTGGTTTTTTTAGGGTCTTCTGACATCTGGGGCAAGAAAAGACTGAGGATATGACGTCGGTCATGCGCATTAGTACCCTGACGTACTGACGTCAGTCTAATGCGCCCTGACCGACGTCAGCCATATACTTTGGTATTCGGGCCGACTGGACAGCGGACTACCCCAATAGTTAGGACTGCAGCAATGTGGATCCTCGAACATCTACATTTATGGTAGGTACAAAACTGTACTTTTAGGCCCAGGCCACGACATTCCTCGCTGTTGGTTTTGTGCTTTGTTCAACACCCGAACTATTCATAGTCGGGCCCTAATTGTCACTATAAATACTTTCGCGCTCTGTCCTTATTCTGAAATGGCTTCGGTAAGCCATCCGACTACCGATCTTCTGAAAAAATTAAGGATTAAGACAGAGACAGACTGCATAGGTCCAAAATTGCAGATGACACTTCCGTTAAGCTAGTCGCCAGTTCACCGGTACTTAGTGAGGTGCTTTCACAGCCCCTGATGCCCACTTCACTGGATTCACAGGCCTCTACCTAGACCCGTTCAGAGTCCGTTATGCCGCGAGACTCTTCTTTGACTACAGAAACTGCAGATGTCTCTAACTTGGATGGGTCCGGAGCCGCTGTGCAAGTACTGGCTTCTGAGGAAGTTCTTTGCATTAACGATATTCGACACAAACTGACAACTTCTTTTGCATCTTCAGTTCTGTCTAAAACTACAGAGTTTCTAAGGCCAAGAGTATGAGCTACTCTTAAAAAAACGACCCAGTCTCAAGCACCTGCTTCCTTGCCACAATCTCATATGCTTAAAATGACAGAAGACCTGATCACGTTGATTAGAGGAAGCCAGCCTTCCCCTGCTAAAAGAGAGACCTGTCCCCAGCAGCTTTAACTGACCAAGAGTCCGACTGTGAGGTTTCTGAATATGAAGACTTGCCTTCATCTACTTATGAGGATTCAGATGCAGAGTTATCCATTCCCAGATGTTCATCGTGTTTCACTGTTGCAGTCATGACTGTAGGGTTCTCCCCTGCCGGCAGGCAGTCCTCGGTCGGCCAGAAGTCAGGGAGCATGGCTGAACAGCCGACGCCGGACCCAGACTTTGGGATTCTGGCCGACCGAGGACTGCCTGCCGGCAGGGGAGAACCCTACAGTCATGACTGCAACAGTGAAGACACTCTAACATCTACATTTATGGTAAGTGTACACAACTGTGCTTTCTTCCCCTCCAGAGGATTTTTCTTTTGGTTAAGCCCTACATACTTTCAGAGCATTTCCACTGGGAATGCCAGGATTATCCTCAGTCCCAAAAGAGACTCTGAGAATTTTTAGACTTGCAACAACACAGACCTTTAGCTATCCCACCAGTTCAGGATGTTGTGGATGATGTCTTTATGGAATCCAGTCTAACTCCTGATATTTTACCCTCTGCTCCAAGGAAAGCAGACGGGTACTGCAGAGTCCCTGACTCTCACAAATTTCTTTTCAAAAATCCTACTGCTGACCCAGAGGTCATTTCTTAAGGGCCTGAAGGTATAAAAGCAACTACAGCTAGGAATCCCACCCCTTTGGACAGGGATTCCCGAGCTTTAGACAGATGGGGTAAAAAAGTATACACACTTGCAACTCTCGCCATTAGGGCATTGAATTGCCAGTTTTACATGCTGTAATACCAGCACCATATTATGGAACTTGTTGAGCAAAAGTTATCTACCTTTACAGACTGTGCAGAAAATAATGAATTACAGGAACTTATGCATTCTGTAAGCCAAGTCAGCAAGCATACCTTGCAATGTGGGTTTGACGCCCTAGAAAGATCTTGCAGGGCAGCAGTCACTGGTTTTGTACTGAGAAGGCATGCTTGGCTTAAGGAACTGACCTTGCCAGACCATGTCAAATCAAAATTACTTGATGCTGCTTTGAATAAGTACAATTTGTTTGGCACCAAAGCAGAAGAGGTTCTAAAAAAGATGGAAGAAAAAGTTAAGTCTCTATGCAGACGGTCAAAGCTTTTTGCAGGTGTAGCCTCCAAGATACAGTAGGCATTGCCCCTCGAAACGTTGGTCCTTTCCAGCCCCCTCAAGGCCATCTCAATCTAGACCCAGGGGAAATGGACCTCCCCAGATTACAGTCAAAGGATATGCAGAGCGCTAAGCAATGGAGTACCTCCACTTCTAAAACAAGGAGTGTTAATCCCACCCCCTTACAGAAAGAATTCACAATGACTTCTCAACTCCACTCCTCATCTCTGCCCAATTGCTCGTGCCCCTAGGAGGAAAACTTGCCCACCATGCAAAAAAACTAGACCTTCATCTCCAAAAACCGATGGGTCCTCAGTATTGTATCCCAGGGGTACGGATTTTACTTCCACACGCTGCCAACCCCAAAAGGGTTCCCAGACCTTCCTCCAAACCAGTGGGCATAGGCACAAAACCAAGTTCAATCCCTGTTCTCCAGAAGGGCAATTCAACATGTTCCTGCAGAGCAGATAGGTCAAGGGTTTTCTTCCAGACTTTTCCTGGTACCCAGAAAAGAGGACACTTGGCGCCCAATCCTAGATCATTCCATTCTAAACACCTTCCTGATGGTACCAAAATTCAAAATGCTCACCCTTCAGCAGCTTCTTGCTGTGCTGTCCAAAGATGCCTGGTTAGCCACCCTAGACCTAAAAGAAGCCTATCTGCACATCTCCATCAGGGAATCGTGCAGGAAATATCTGTTTCAGGGCAGGATCTATGCATTATCAGATGTTCATCGTGTTTCACTTTTGCAGTCATTACACTAGGGTTATCCTGCTGGCAGGCTACCCGCAGTCGGCCTGAATTCCAAAGTCCTGGTCCCGCGTCGGTTGCTGTCGCCTCTTTCCTGACGTCAGTGGTATAAAAGATGCAGCCAACCCCATTTTCTTCAGTCTTTCCTGCTGCGCGGTGCCCAAAGCAAAAGCAGCTCGCAAGTGCCGGCCGGCCGACTCCTGAGATTTTCGAAATCAAATTTCAGATCCGAAGTCTTAAATAAAGTTAAGTACCCTGTTGGGGAAACCTTTTCCTTTCTCCAGACCGATGTCAGAAAAAGTTAACAACTGTATTTCTTTTCGGAAGCAAATACCTCATAAGAGTTTACATTCTTACTGTATTCCTTGCCTAGGCCCTGACCATGACGTTGCTAGTTGTCGGGTTTGTGCTAGACCAACGCACTATTAAGCGCCTGTACAATTTTGCTTTTCATTATTTTGGCAGAAGGTTTAACTACATAATGCCCTCGAAACAACCTATGACCAGAATTCATAAAAAAACGCAAGGATAAAGACAAGAACAAGCATCAGAGTTCCAAAACAGATGACTAAACCTCTTCTAGGTCAGTCGCCGGTTCGCCGGTGCTCAGTGAGGCGCTTTCGCAGCCCCTGACTCCTGCTACCTCAAAGCCACAGGCCGCCTCCGACTCCCACGTGGAGACAGCTAGGCCTCTGGATACTTAAGGTATTGGCCCTTCGGAAATTAACCCCTCAGATGGGTCTGGAGCCACTGAGCAGGCATCGGCTTCTGAGGGGGTCTTCAGACCTACGCAACTTTATATAAAGCCTACTTCAGCATCCAAGACAAAGTCTAAACCAGTTTTAAAGACAAGGAAACCAGTACAGCATTCTTCAGGACAGACTTCTATGCCTAAGAAACAGATGCTCAAAATGGCTGAAGACCTAATTACTTTGATCAGGGGTTCCCATCCCCCTCCTGATAAGAGGCCTAGGCAAGACACTGAATATGATTCCTCTGATCAGGTTTCCATTTCCTCTGATTCCTCTTCTGATCAGGGATATTCTGTTACTCCCTATGAGGATTCTGATGCTGAAGATTCTATTCCTTCAGCTTCTCCTCTTGAGGACTATTCTTTTGGGGAAACCCTGCATACCATGAGGGAGCATTTCCATTGGGAGAGCCAGGATTATTCCAACTCTAAGAAAAGACTTGGAGACTTTCTTTTACTTCCTCAGCACAGACCTCTTGCAATTCCCCCTGTTATAGACATAGTAGATGATGTTTTTTCAGAGTCCGGACTGTCTCCAGACTCTCTACCTCCTGCCCCTTTTAAGCCGGACAGATACTACAGGGTCCCAGACTCCCATAAATTTCTATATAAAAACCCTGCTGCTGACCCAGAAACTGTCTCAGGGTCCCAAAGGGGTCAAGGCTGCTTCTGCCAAAAAACCTCTGTCCCCTCAGACAGAGATTCTAGGGCTTTGGACAAATGGAAAAATGTTTATACTTCTGCTACCTTGGCTGTAAGAGCTTTAAATTGTCAGTTTCATATGCTCAAATATCAGCAATACTTAATGTCTTTGTTAAAACAAAAAAATGTTGGCAAATTCTGAATGTTCTGAGAACAAAGATTTGCAGGATTTATTGCATGCAGCTGAACAAGTAGGAAAACATACTTTGCAATGTGGCTATGATTCACTGGAGGCCTCGTGCAGGGCTGCTGTTAATAGTTCTGTTATTATAAGGCATGCTTGGTTAGAGGAACAGAATCTGTGTGATCATGTTAAAGCAAAATTGTTGGATGCTCCATTACAGCATGATACTTTGTTTGGTGTTACGGCAGAGGAGTTAAAGAAAATGGAGGATAAGGCAAAATCTATGCAGACAGTAAAGTAAAGGATTTCTTACAGGTACAGCCACCCAGATTTAGCAGGAACTGGCCCTCTAAGAATTGGTCCTTTCCAGTGTCTGACAGACCTCAGAGGCAGATTCAGATGCCCTAGAGGCAGACAACAGCTCCAGGTCTCATACAGGCCCAAACAATGGGGTGCTTCTACCTCCAAAAGCGGAGAAGACAAATCACAGCCTTATAGAAAACAGTCACAATGACTTCCCTCTGCCAATGCCAAGCACTTATTTTTTGGCAGCACCCTCAGGGGGAAAGCTAGCACTTTTTTCACTAAACTGGCACAAGATCACCCAGGACAAATGGGTCTTAAATATAGTCTCTCAGGGTTGCAGGTTCCACTTTCACACCCTTCCAAAGGCAAAAGGCATGCCAGACCTGCCATGCAATCAGTGTCAAGAGGCACAAAAACAAGTTTCATGTCTCATGGACATGGAGGCTATTCAGCCAGTGCTACACCAGGAGCAGGGACAAGGATTTTACTCAAGACTTTTCTTAGTACCAAGTAAGGACAAAGCCTGGAGACTAATTTTGGACCTGTCTATTCTAAATACTTTATTGGACATCCTAAAATTCAAAATGTTGACTCTACAGCAGTTTCTGCCCATGCTGGACATGAAGGCTTGGCTTGTAACTTTGGACCTGAAAGAGGCATACCTGCATGTCCCAATCAGACAATCTTGCAGAGGATACCTCAGATTCATAGCTGGCTCACTGCACTACCAATTCTCTGCAGTGCCCTTTGGCTTATCTACTGTGCCCAGGGTCTTCACAAAATGCCTGGCTCCAGTAATTGCATTTTGCAGACAAAGAGGAATTCAAATATACCCCTACTTGGACTGCCTTATTCAAGCAAAGGACAAAGATATTCTACTACAGCATCTGGCGTTAGTAAAAAGATTACTAATTTGCCTAGGGTACACAGTAAACGAAAAAAAATCAAAACCAGTACCCTGTCAAGAGATCATATTCCTGGGTGCAAGCTTAAATACAACTGCCCAGATGGCTTATCTCACGCCAGACAAACAAAGGCATCTGACTTCTTACTTCAAAGACATGGCAACAAAGACCCAGTTATCTGCAAGAAAAAATCTTCAGGCTCTGGGCTACATGGCATCCTGCATTCTACTAATTCCATATGAGGAAACTACAGTGGTATCTAAAAAGTGTTTGGACTCAACATTACCACAGCCTGGAAACAGTAATTGCTCTCATTCCCTGCCTGCAACAGGAGTTTCAGTGGGGGCACAGGCCTGTCACCACAACAAGGGACAGCCATTCACCTTACCCACTGCCAGGCAAACACTAACAGATGCATCAGATTATGCCTGGGGGGCGCACAGGGCCGGAAAATGTATGCAGGGCACATGGCCCACAAACCAAATGCATCTTCATATCAATCGAAAAGAGATTCTAGCTGTACAAAATGCCCTGACAGCCTTCAAGGACCTACTTCATCCAGGACAACTACTGATAGACGGACAATACTACAGTCGTGGTACATTAGCAAGGGGGCACACATTCCTACCCCCTCTGCAGGCAAGCCATGACTTTGTGGGACACAGCATTGACTTAACAAGTACATCTGCCAGCACAATACCTGCCAGGAAAGACAAATACTTTGGCAGACGAACTAAGCAGAAACCTCATGGATCCTCATGAGTGGAAACTGGACCCACAAATCTTCAACATAACAGGGAAATGGGGATGCCCAGCCATAGATCTGTTCACTTCCCCTCACAACTGCCAGCTACAGAGATTCTGCACTCGGACTTATCACAAGCAAGCATGGAAAGTGGACGCCCTTTCATTCAGCTGGAAAGCCCTTAGTGTATGCCTTCCCTCCTCTGCCTCTCCTCTCCAAGGTACTCCTAAAGGTCAGACGAGAAGCCAAAAATGATACTGATTGCCCCATACTGGCCACGCCAGCACTGATACCCAGTCTTAGAGCTTGAGCCTGCCAATACAGCAGAGATAAAATACTTGTCATGGAAAACCGCTCTTCCCTTAGCAATAACTTCAGCAAGAAGAGTCTCAGAGTTACAGGCACTAATGGCTATGGAACCTTTTATTATTTTCCATCAGGACAGGGTTTCTCTAAGGACAAGCCCGACATTTATGCCTAAGGTAGTGTCCAGCGTGGCTCTTAACCAAACCATACATTTGCCTACCTTTTATCCAAACCCACAGAATAAGGGAGAGAGACTTCTGCATACTTTGGACATACACAGACAGCTACACTTTTACTTGGATAAGACTACAGCCTTCAGAAAGACTGAGCAACTCTTAGTGGCATATGCTGCAGGTTCCCAAGGAAAAGCCATTTCAAAACAGACTATTTCAAAATGGATAGCCCACTGCATTCATTTCTGCTATTCACAACATGACAAATCAGTGCCCAAAGGCATTAGGTCACATTCTACCAGAGCAGCAGCCACTTCAGCAGCTTTCCTCAGAGGAGTACCAACCACGGATATTTTGGAGGCTGCAACATGGACTTCAGTGCACACTTTTACAAAGCACTACCATTTACCGCTCTACTCTAAATCCAGAGCAGGCTTTGCAACTGCAGTTCTGCCTCATAGCCACTCCAAACTCTATTTAGGCCCAGCCGCCCTACCTCAGCTTTGGGATTCAACCCAAGTGCAATGACTGCAACAGTGAAACACGAACATAGTACAGTTGTGTACCTACCATAAATGTAGATGTTAGTGTATTCACTGTTGCAGTCCAGGTTACCCTCCCACCATCCCCCATTTTCTTTGCTGGGACTCGTCTGTACCCATCTAGTCTATACAAGCTATGTGGTGTATTTGCTTGTAGATGAAGGTTATGTGCATGCTTTTTTATGATTATAATTTTTACAGCCTACCCTTTTGGGGGCACCTGACATCTGGGGCAAGAAAAACTGAAGAAAATGGCGTCTGCTGCATCTTTCATAACCCTGGCGCACTGACGTCCGGGAAGAGGTGACAGCAACCGACGCCGGACCGGGACTTTGGAATTCAGGCCGACTGCGGGTAGCCTGCCAGCAGGATAACCCTAGTGTAATGACTGCAACAGTGAATACACTCTAACATCTACATTTATGGTAGGTACACAACTGTACTTTCTCTGCACTTCACTTAGGCTTATCCACTGCTCCCAGAGTCTTTGCAAAATGCCTGGCTCCAGCCATTGCTTATTGCAGACAGAGAAAGATTCAAATATACCCTTACTTGGATGATTGCCTCATTCAAGCAGACAGTCAGGAAAAGCTTTTGCAGCACCTGACATTTGTAAAGAACCTTCTAACCTCACTGGGGTACACCATCAACGAAAAGAAGTCAAAACTAGTCCCCAGTCAAAAGATTGTATTCCTGGGAGCAAGCTTGAACACAGCATCCCAGATGGCATTCCTTACTCCAGAAAAACAAGCCCATCTAACAGGCTGCTTCGCTCAAATGGCTACCAGAACCCAACTATCCGCAAGGAAAATCTAAATCCTGTGGGCTGTAGGGTTCATGACCTCTTGCATTCTACTAATTCCATATGCCAGACTGCATATGAGGAAACTTCAGTGGTACTTAAGTCTTTGGTGCCAACATTCTCAGGACATGGAAACCATCATACTTATCATAACTTGTGTAAGGACAGAGTTTCTTTCGTGGGCAGCAGCATGCAACCACAAGGGACTTCACTTTACGCAATCCCATGCCGCCCAGACCCTAACCACAGATGCATCAGACTATGCCTGGGGGGCACATCTAGACAACAAGTGCATTCAGGGCCGCTGGAGCCCGAGTCAAATTCATCTGCGCATCAGCCAAAAAGAGATGTTAGCTGTTCAGCATGCTCGGACAGCTTTCAGATCCCTACTCTCACCAGGACCCCTGGTAATAAAAAGAGACACCACAGTTATGTGGTACATCAACAAGTAGGGGGGAACCCAGTCTTACCCACTCTGCAGGCTAGCCCATGACCCTGTGGAACATGGCCTTGGACATGCATATTCGTCTGCAAGCACAATTCCTACCAGGCAAACAAAACTCTCTGGCAAACGACTTAAGCATAAATCTCCTAGACCCACATGAGTGGCAATTAGACCCCAACACTTTCAGCCGTCTAACCCAGAAATGGGGTCCCCGGAGGTGGACCTTTTTGCCTCCCTCTACAATCACCAGATCAGCAAATTCTGCACCAGGACACCTCGCAGCAGGGCCTTGAAAGTGGATGTCCTATCCTTCCAGTGGGTAAACCTCTCATTCTATGCTTTTCCCTCTCTGCTTCTCCTTACAAGAATATTACTCAAGATAAGACAGGACAGACCAAGGGATATCCTGATTGCCCCAGACTGGCCACGCCAGCACTGATGCCCACTACTGCGCAGCCTGTCACCGATGCCACCATGGGACCTACCCCAGATCCCAACCCTCCTCATGCAGCAGGAGGGACATATCTTTTTTCCCCATCTGCAAACCCTGAACTTTGCAGACTGGCTTATTCCTTGAATTCTCCCCCTGTGACAAGCCTAAGCAAGCAGGTGCTGGACGTCATTCTTGAAGCCCGAAAACCCAGTACAAGGAAATCCTATGCTTATAAGTGGAAAAGGTATTGTTCCTGGATTCGGTCTAAAGGAGCAGACACATCACTGCCCTCCTTGCACCTAATCCTGGATTACCTATCAGATCTACTCCACAGAGGCCTATCTTTCTCTTCCATTAAGATCCATGCCTCTGCCAGATCGGCTCATTACAACACTGAGCCATCTGTCTTCTCTCACCCTCTCTTCAAACAGTTCCCGAGAGCGCAATAACTTAAGACCACCAGGGAGAGCCCCCACCCCTGCTTGGGACCTTAACTTTGTACTGGAAAAGCTCCCCCCCCCCTTGAGCCTGCAGCGCCAGCAGAGATGAAATTCCTCTCTTGGAAAACAGCCTTGTATCTGGCCATCACTTCAGCTGGAAGAGTGTCTAAGCTACAAGCACTTATGGCTGTGGAACCCTTCATTATTTTTCCTGTTGACAGGGTCTCCCTCAGGACTAACCCTACTTTTATGCCTAAAGTGGTGTCTAGTATAGCTCTCAACCAATGTATCCATTTGCCAACCTTCTTTCCTAATCCTCAAAGTAAAGGGGAAAGGATCCTGCACTCTTTAGACGTGCACAGACAGCTCAGATTCTGCCTTGATAGGACTATGCCCTTCAGGAAATCTGACCAGTTACTAGTCAGTTATGCGACAGAGAGCAAGGCCATACCTAAAAATTTCCAAATAGATAGCACACTGTATTAATTTCTGTTACAAACACCATGGGAAACCAACCCCTCAGGGGGTCAGAACATATTCCACTTGTGCCTCTACAGCATTCCTCAGGGATCTCCCTACCATGGACATTCTGGAAGCTGCTACCTGGAGTTCTGTTCACACTTTGACCAAGCATTACGACCTGCCTATCTTTTCCAAATCCAGAGCGGGTTTTGCTACAGCAGTCCTGCAGGGCATACTAGCCAGTCCCAGCTCTTCTTTACAGCCTCCACCCATTCTTCAGCTTTGGGAATCAACCCAAGTGTGATGACTACAATAGTGAAATACGAAGAACAGTACAGTTGTGTACACTTACCATAAATGTAGATGTTCGAGTGTATTCACTGTTGCAGTCCTGGTTTCCCACCTTCCAGCCCCCTAGTCTGCCTCTATCTCCTTCTCTGTCTCTTACTCACCCTTTACAGGGTTATTGATATTTACTTTTTACTGGTGGTGTTTTTTTCCACCATAACTTAGCTTCCTGTTTGGGGGCTCCTGACATTTGGGGCTAGAAAAACTGATGTAATGGCATCGGCTGCTTGTTTATAAACCCCTGATGACAGTCCTGGAGCGACAGCAACTGACACAGAAATACTAAATCTCAGGTATTTGGGCCGACTGAGGGCTACCTGCAGGCAGATAACCCAAGCTTGATGACTGAAACAGTGAATGCACTCTAACATCTACATTTATGGTAAGTGTACACAACTGTACTTTAAGTCATCCAGGCAGTGCGCACCATGTTTGTTTATTGATAAATATGTCTGACCTGTATATAAAACTAAAGGGAGTAAAAACATTTTTACTGCTTGCATATTGCTATCCATATCCATAGGCAAGAGCTTCCAATTTCTCATTTTTTTCTCTTATCTTTTGATTAGTCTCTTCACAGATGTCCATGCCATAACAGAATCAGTTTTTATCCATACCCATAAATATTTCATTTCATCATGACCCCATAATTATGGGGTATTGCTGAAGCAATTCATGTGTTGTACACAGTTTACAGCCATAGCCTTTGCTTTATCTTCATTAATTTGGTGTCCTGAAAAACCCAGAACTGTCTCAGTATGTGCTACAGCACAGAGGTCTCCTTTCCTGTTTCCAGCAGGTTCAAAATAATGTTATTGGCAAATAAAGCCAACTTTTCTTGCTTATCATACCAATTATATCCTTGGATTTCTAACACCCTTATTTTCTTTGCCCGTAGTTCAAAGGAAAAGGAAAGAACACCCCTGCCTGGTTACTGTTTCCAGATACAACTTATCGGAGAAAAATCCTCCCACTTTGATTTTTGCCTCTGATCCCTCATATAGCCTTCCAAAACCTTATTGTATCAGGAAATGGATCTTTATTGTTCTGTTCATGTTAAACATTTGCCTCCATTCCACAAAACCGCATTGATCCATATCGATCAGTTTTGAAATTACTTTTACTATTCTTCTAGCCATTGTAGACCTAAACACTTTATAATCATGGTTTAAAATTGAATGGCGTATATGAAGCTGGATCTGATGGGTCTTTACCATCTTTGTTTACTGCAACCACCATAGCTTTTTTCCAGGATGTTGGTGCCTCCCCTCCTTTTAAAATACTGTTAAACAAAACCTTACAGATCTTTATTACTTTCTTTCCTTCTAGCTTAAAAACTTCTACTGGAATGCCATATCTTTTCCTGGAGAATTTCCTGTAGATTGGTTATACATCACCATTTTTATCTCTCCTAGCTATTAATTGTTGAGCCTGATCTACCTTTAACATTGGCATATTTAAGTCTTCCATAAAATTTTCCATTTGTGCTTTTTCTTGATTTCCCCACGTCTCTGCTTTATACATATTTTCATAAAATTTCTGAAATATCTCTAATACCTCTACAGAACCTGTTTATTTTTTCTTGTTATAGGCTGCCTAAGTGTGGCAACAACCCTTTATGCTTTCTGTTGCCTAGGTCGTTTTAACAAAATATCTGATGTCCGTTTTCATTCATTTTTGACTGTTGGGTTCGGTTCTGATCCTCTGAACCGATTTGGATGTTAAATCAAGCTTGCGCCAGCCAAACACTCTCAAACTAAGGCTTCCCATATTGCCTCTCTTTCACCTCAGATCTCGTTTGCCCCGTAGAAAATTGGATGAATCAGCCATGCTCTCAACTAAGTGCTAGAATTTTATTATTATATAACTAATTTTTGTTTAACCTTTTTGCTTGTTTTTTCCTTCTCTTGTTCTCTAAGGTTCTCGTTAGTAGTGAGTAATTATCTACCCATTTTTCTTACCTTTTCGATATTCTGTTTACCATCATTGGTATAGGCCCCTCCTTTCCCTCTACCTGTTGGTATTTCTTTGATACCATTACTGGTATCTTTATTTCCTTCCCTCCTCCCTTTTTCTCTTACCCTCTATGTGGGTAATCTTCAAGTACCATTGTTGGTATAAAAAAGAACATTTTTATTCTGTTCTTGTTTTTCTCCAGTGTTTGTGTGTGTGCGAGCCATTTTGGGCTAGAGAAATGGCAGATCAGCAGCAGAGAACCACAGGGTTCAAACCATGTAGGGACTGTGGCAGAAAGATGACAAATTCCAATGGTCATCTTTCATGCGTTTATTGCTTGGGTGTCCCTCATCTTGAGATACAGCCTCCATGTGAGCTCGGCAAGGGTTTCAGTGCTCGTACTCTTGCATAGAGATGGAACAAACTTATTCTTAAGGGATTGCTAAAATGCCCATTTAGTGAAGCGCTCTCTGAGATTGAAGCATCTAAATCTTCCATATCAATGTCAAAAAAAGGAGACATTCAGTACCATCCTCGTCCAAGGTATATGAATCTAAGACTGCAAAGTCTCTGGTTTCGACACATCCATCGGAACCAAAGCCTAAAGTTCCAAAGATTGCACAGACTCCTGCTCTGGCACCAAAACCAGTTAAATCTCTTAGTGCTGTGTATCATTGAGACTACCCAGGCTCCTATGGCCCCGACCTTGTTTTCAGTATCGATGACTTCCCTGGCACCGACAATAGTCTTCTCAAATATTTTGGTTCCATCTTCCCCTGCCAAACAAATTTCTGGTCAGCCGACCATGGTGCTGAAAGTAGAGATATTAAGTACCCCCAGGAGTATATACTCCACATCTATAGACCCCTTTTTGGGTCAGCGGTTTAAGTCCCTTTGTATACAGACCGGAATTGCCTTTGGTAATGTCCATCTTTTCCTCCAAGAGTCTTTCAGGACTGGATGTAGTTAGATTTGTGGATCAGCGTTTGGCAGCCAGAGGTCTTCCTGCTCCCCCTCGGACCTCCCTCCCTTCCGGACCTGAGGTTTACTCTCCGTGGACTCCCACATATCTTCCTCCTTCAACCTCTCCACAGATCTTGGAGTCCACTACTTAGACGTTTCCGGTGCCAGATACTTTGGTACCGACGGAGGATCTCACATTGGTACTGGAACCGACTCTGTGGTCTTTGGCTTCATCTGAGCCATCACACCCACGGGACCAAGATTTGGCTTGCCGGCTCAAGGATCGGCTCCGATTTTTTTTTCATGGCGCTGTCTATGGTTCCTGGTGCCCTGGCAGTTAGGAGTCTCTGCACCTACTCTGGGAGGTGGCTTGTCAGAGTGGGGTGTGACCCCGGTTCCGAGGTTGCCTTTTTCTGTTCCAGGCTCCCATCCCTTTTCTGGTGGGCTTGTTTTCCAGATTATGGAGAGAGCCCTAGCCTCAGCCGGCTCACAGTTGGCACCATCCCCGTTGGAGTGTCACATTTATGTATCCTCTGGTTCCCAGCTTTCACAATCCGTTACCTCAGGACAGCAGGCTCAAGAACAGCAAGATACCCTACTGCTGGGTCCTTTATCTTAAGAGTCCTTCTCAGACCTTCCCCCTGTGGAGCCACCTCGTAAGAGACTGTGCAGGAGGAAACACCTATATTCTCCAGAACATTTGTCACTAAAGGTACAGATTTCAATGAAAGGGAAGGGTCTCCACGATCACCCCCTGAAGATGTCTCATTTGGAGACATCCTGGACATTCTGAAACAGAGGGGTGATTGGAAGTCCTCAAACCCATGTTCTGAGGAATCTGTCTTCTTGCAGGCTTTTTGTGCCTGGCCATCTACTTCTTGGGTGGCCCCACCTGCAGATTAACTAATTAAAACTCATCATGCAGCATGCGTGGAAGGCTTCTGACACCATAGAACCAATTGCCTGTAGACGGGACAAAATTATCTCTGCCCCGAAGGATCAGACCCATTGGTAGAAAGTTCTAGCAGTGGATGCCATGGTGGTGGCAGCAGCCACTAAAGAACTTGCCAAAGAGAATTCAACTGTCCATCCTTCAAACCGAGAGTCTCGGATGATGGACAGATTTGGGAAGCAGGTCGTTGCTTCATCGACCTTTTCTATTCGGTCCTTGAACTTCTTGACAAACTTCATCTGACTCCCAAGAGATCTGACTAGGTCTGGGATAAGGTTGTCTCCCAGCTTGCTACCCTAGAGTCCATCTCCAATTCATCCATGGAGCTTATTGCACATACAGCCGAAGGTATGTCCAGGGCAGTGGTTACAGGTGTTGCCATTAGGCATCACGCCTGGATGCGCTTGTGTGATTTTGCTGACCCCTTTAAGTGTTTGTCAGTGCTCCTGTTGATGCTACTTCGTTGCTTGGCCCAAAAGTCAGAGACACATTACCCAGGTGTGAGAAGGATAGAAAGACTTTTTCTGCTGTGGGTGTGCGTTTTTCCACTCCTCAGCAACCTTATTCCCATAATCAGAGGAGTGGAAAGATGTGGTTCATGAAGACCCAAAGGCCTTTTCAAGACTCACGTGACTAGTATTCCACCTGGGGCAGAGGGGGGAACTCTTCGGGAAGATGCCCCTCCCATGGGAGAGGGGGTCAGCGCAACCAGGTTTCCAGGGATTCCTTTTCTGGACAACCCTACCAGCACTTCTGAGAGGTGCCCCAATTACTTTCCTCTGGAAGCAGTTGGGGGAAGATTTTCTCTACACCAAGCAGCCTGGCACTCTAACATCTCATTCCTGGGTGCAGACAATTACCAGAGGTTACCATATTCCCTTCAGTCTTTATCCTAAATCACAAAGGTAAATCCCTGATGTTCCACCCAGTCAGAGAGAGAGAGAGCAGTACTAGCAATTCAAAAGCTGCTTCAAAAGTCATCCAGGCAGTCCCACCAGACCAAACAGGATCTGGATTTTACTCAAGATTCTTTTTAGTGCCAAAAAAGATAGGGGACTGGAGGGCAATCCTAGACCTCAGTATGTTGAACAAATTTGTGCAGCAAACAAAATGCCGGATTGTCACGGTTCAGTCCATCCTTCCTTTTCTGGAAAAAGATGATTGTATGTGCTCCATAGATCTTCAGGATGCGTATTACCACATAAAGATTGACAAACACTCCAGAAGATGTTTCCACTTTTGGCTAAGAGCCAATCATTACCAATTCCAAGCACTGCCCTTTGGTCTCACTACAGCCCCAAGGGTGCTCACCAAATGCATGGCAGTTGTAGCAGCTCATTTAAGGCTACAGGGATTCCATGTGTTTCAATATTTAGATGACTGGCTCCTCACTGCCACCACCAGGCATCTACTGCCTTCCACCTTAGACTCTGTACTACATCTTGCTGAGTACTTGGGCATTTCAGTAAACAGAGAAAAATCTCAACCATCTCTCACACAGGACATACAATTCATCGGAGCAAAACTAACACAAAATCCTGCATGGCTTCTCTTCCTCATCACAGACTGGTAAAGTTGAGGTCACAACTTCAAGTGATGTTCTCTCAACACAAAGTTCCTGCTCGTCTAGTGTTACAACTCCTTGGGTCCATGGCAATGACTATCACTTTAGTCCCCCTGGCAAGGTACCACATGAGGCTGCTTCATTGGCTCCTGGCATCACAATGGTCACTGTTAACTCACCCAGTGTCCCATCCAATCCTCATAACAAACTGCTGCAGACAGGATTTAGATTGGTGGTTGAAGCCAGAAGAGAACTAATGGAGTTGCCCCTCCTGCCCAATGCCGCAGTGACATGGATGCTTCCCTGATAGTATGGGGTTGGGGAGGGGGCATTTTCAGGGAAAGACTGTCCAAGGCAATTGGTCCCCTCAATAGGCCAATCTGCATGTCAGAGTCCTAGAACTGAGGGTAGTGCTTTTAGCGTTGCAAGCATTCCAGTCTGCTCTTCGTAAGGGACAGCTGCTATGCAGACAGACATGTCAGTAGTCTGGTACATCAACTAACAGGGGGGAAACCGGTCCTATCCTCTGTTGGAAAGCTCTGTGAGTTTGGCAATGGGCAATCACCTCCAACCACTTTCTAATAGCAATGCATATTCCAGGGAATTCCAACGTGATTGCAGACAAACTAAGCAGGTGTATTTTTCTACCTCACGAGTAGTCTCTCAATCCCAACATAGCGATGAGAACCTTTTGTCGATGGGGTCAGCCTTGCTGTGACCAGTTTGCGTCTCCCATAAACCAAAATGCTGCAGTTACTTTGCCCTAGTCTCCCCTCACGGGAAGTCCCCCGAGAGATGCACTTGTCCAGGATTGTCCCCTGGAACTTCTATATGCTATCCCACCAACCCGTCTAATTCCCCAGTTTCTAAGGAAAGACTAACTGTTGAGAAGCAAAGTGATTCTCATTTCACCTTATTGGCCCTATCATGTCCTGGTTTCCCTTTCTCTGGCCTCACCTAGTTCACTGTTCATGGACTCTGGATCCAACTCCAGATCTGTTATCTCATTATCAGGGCTTCGTCCATCCCAACCTTCAAAATCTCAGGCTGATGGCTTGGTTTCTTCCCTTCCAGTAATTGCCAGGCAGAACACTTTGTCTTCCCCAGTGCAAAAGATAGTTCTGGCTTCTCTTAAACCATCTACCAGAAAACTTTATCTTAGCAAATGTAAGAGATTTGCTATTTTCCTGATAAAACTGTCTTGACCCCTTCTCGGCTCCACTCGATAAGGTCTTAGAATACTTAGCCTCCTTGTTTCAATTGGGAGCATCAACTTCTACCATTAGAATCCATTTCCAAAACTAATTTGATGATCATTCCTGTATGTTTCGCCCTCTTTGCAAAACTTTTCTTAAGGGCGCTTTACATTTGAAGTCGCCTTTCAGATATCCCATAGCTCCTTGGGGGGAGAAGAAGCTGCACAGGGAAACTGTAGTTGTTTTTTTCCCCGCTCTCTACAGATGTGTGGGTGTGCGCACATGCAGAGTATTTTTATTTTTATTTCTTTGTAAGTTGTAGAGCAGCTATTTGATGCTTGTGAAATGAGTACCCAGTGCAATCAGTAGTGAGATGAGTGAGGTAGTTTGGCAATCCGTTAAAAGGCTTGGAGGCATTGCAACAGTAGATTTTTTAAAGGAAAATTAATTCTCCAGTGAATGGTATTTCATGTATTTGTGACTGAGTGGACAGCCCTGGTGTCAGTAATTGGATTGCACTTGTGTACCTCCATGGCTTTGTAAATCAGTTTGAATAGATAAGGGGCACAGTGTTGTAGGAGTTTCAAAAATTTTATAAAATTCACTCTTATGGTTTCAAAATTTGTGCTAATAGAAGAATGGTCAATTGTTGTGTCTGTAGAAGAATTGGTGCACAGTTAGGGATTGAATATAACCCAATGTGGTATCACTGGAAGGAAGTACAGGCTTTGGACGTAGCAGTTGATGAATGCAAAGTATTTTTTCAAACAATAACCTGTATGTGATGTTTACTTCACGCTGGTGGGAATATTAGCTCACATTTTAATTCTGGGGCAACCCCAAGGTCACTACCCCACTGTGTACATACTTGGTGGCGAGTAACTGTGACATTACTTAGTGGTAGGATGTGTCAAGTTGGAGAAATCAGCATGTCTTGCAGCCCAACACTAACAGTTTGTGCCTGCATTCAAAGTCTTTCTCTCACACAGTCTTAATTGACTATAGTTAGATTGCTGGATTAATTAAGGTCTGAACATTTTCGAGCACGTTATGAAAGTGGTCTTTCCTCTTTCTGTCTGGAAAGATCATGTTATTTCACTTATAGTTTCTTTCCAGTCATGAACTCTCATTAGACCATTATGGGGATTTGGCATGCTGACAATTTGTGTAGCTGAGCTGAGTACTGAGCTTCAGTTTAGCAGAATGCATGTGCAGGGGAAGGTAGTGAAATGACCTCTGCATGAGTTGTTCAGATCACCACAAAGCTTTGCTTGCAACATTGCCATCTTAACTCAAAAGTGTTAAAAGTTCGACTAGCTTAATTTTTGGTTTTATTTTTCTGTCAGGTTAAACTTCTAGAGCTGAGCAGACAGACTTCAGTGTTAAGTAGAGTATCCGCCAATACTGTTTTCATTATTGTAAAATTAACTGTTGTAATTGGTGTTTTTGTGACAGACCAGTGTGACTCCACCCTTCACTTATTTATAAGCTACCCATAATACACAATCTATAAGCAGTTTTTATTCACAGCCTGCTGTTGCTGCAAATGTGTGTTGAAATGAAACCGCTATTCCTGGTTCACCGAAGGACAGCACACTGCATGCAGTTTTTAATTATAATACATACATTATCAAAGTCTGTCTTTTGGGTATTGAAATCTTAATTTAGGAGAAACTTGGCAAAACATAGTGTAAATTAGCTTGAACAATCATAACATTAGCATGGAACTTCCTGCGTAGCGGTAGAATTTGCAGTTTGTAGTAGGGTACTGGAATGAATTGTATTCTAAATCAAAAGTATTGCAACATGTAACCTCTTGCTACTGGTTAAAGTGGATTTTTTTTAGATTATTGGTCCATTCCTCTTGCTAGCTATTGTAATTTTTAGTAGTAGTTGCTTACATTGTACTGGGAAAAGGTACTGCATTATGCCTATTCAAATGATACAGATGACTGCGAATGTGGCTCACGTGATGTTTTATTAGTTTGTGTATTAGTCACACTGGAATATCTCATAATGTTCTTGCGTTAGTTTGAATATGGTAAGGCATGTTCCTCTTGTTTAGCAGAATCAGGAAATGAATCATATTGTGGGTTCATAACAGGTTTCATTTCATTAATTGAATGCATTTACTCAAGTTATTTTTAGTGGTTTTGAATGCAAAGCTGGTCTAATGTTAAAAAAACTCTATGCTTTGATCATTTAAGAAATGGAAACCATTGTAGGTGACACCAGTGCTTAACATTCTGTTAAATAATACTGTTTTCTGTAGACATTAAATAAAAATTGTATGTTTTGCTGTCAAAAATAAGCTTGGTATATGAATATTGATATTGGTAGAATGTGGTTTGATTTTCATAGAACAGATACAAATTGAGGCTTGGACAGTATAGGTTTGGGATGTCTGAAGTTCCTGGATAGCCTATAAACCTTTATTTTTCTGTTGTCCATTTAATTGACTGATCCATGCTGGCCCTTTTTAGTCACAACTCTGCTCCTCATTTACATTACATAGTGATGAGAGTCAGAAACAGTTGCGCAGCCAGGTTTGTTTGTGTACTAAAGAATACAAATTTCAAGATGGGCAGTTCTTTCTGTATATCTGTTAGTAAGTTGCACAGAGTAGCACACGAAACAGCAGTCTGTGCAGAATACTGTGTGCTTCTACAGCTAATAGAGTTAGTGACAGGTGTTTACGTTGTAGAATGTGGAGGACAAGGCACTATATCCAAAATTTACAAAAAAAAAAAAAGGTCTGCATTGTGATACATTCAGCAATGTTAGTGATGTTCTTCGTGTTTCACGGTTGCAGTCATTACATTTGGGTAATCTGCTGGCAGGTTGCCCTCAGTCAGCCTGATTAACAAAGTCTTGGGTCCTGCGTCGGTTGCTGTCCGTCAGGGGTATAAAACATGCAGCCGATGCCATTACATTAGTCTTTCTTGCCGTGCGGTGCCCGAAGCAGAAGCAGTTCACAAGTGCCGGTCAGTCGACTCTTGAAATTTTCATTTTCGAGTTTCAGAACCGAAGTCTTCAACTAAAAGCTAAGTACCCCGTTGGGGAAACTTTTTCTTGCTCCTTACCGATGTCAGTAAAAGTTAGTAATTGCATTACTTGTGGGAAGCAGATAACTCATAAGGATTTTCATTTTTACTGTATTCCTTCCCTAGGCCCTGACCACGATGTACCTTGCTGTCGGTTTTGTGCTTTATTTAATCAGCGCACTATCTGTAGTCTGTACATTTTTGCTTCTAAATATTTCAGTTCTCAGTTTAATTATCCAGAAATGGCGTCTGTTAGCCATCCGACTACCAAAAAAACACAAAGAAAAAGACAGAGGCAGGCCGTTGAGGTCCAAAACCTCCGACGATGCTTCTGCTAAGCCAGTCGCCAGTTCGCCAGTACTCATTGAGGCGATTTCGCAGCCCCTGATACCCACTACTTCTGATTCGCAGGCCTCTACTGAGACCCATTCGGAGTCTGGTATGCTGCGAGATGCTTCACCTATGGAACCTGCTGATGTCTCTACCTTGGATGGGTCCGGAGCTGTTGTGCAGGTACCGGCTTCTGAGGGTGTATTCAGGCCTACAGACTTGCATATTAAACCGACTCTACCTTCTATACTAAGGCCTAAATCTTGATCTATGTCTAAAAAAATTACGCCCAGGCCACATGTTCAGGCCCCTATGCCTAAAAAACAAATGATCAAGATGGCTGAAGATTTAATTACTCTAATTGGGGGTAGTCAACCCCCCCCCCCCTTCTAAGAGGCCTAGGGCTAAACTTGACTATGAATCCGCTGAAAAGGACTCTGTTTCTTCTGACTCTTCTAATGATCTGGATTTGTCCATACCTACTTATGAGGACTATGATGCAGAGGATTCCATTCCCTCTGCTTCTCCCCCTGAGGATTTTTCTTTTGGGGAAACTTTACATACGTTAAGGGAGCATTTCCACTGGGAAAGTCAGGATTTTTCTGAATCCACAAAGAGGCTTAGGGGTTTCCGTTTGGGGGGAAACTAACTCTTCATGCAAAAAACTGGAAACTTATAACCCAGGACAAATGGGTTTTAAATATAGTATCCCAGGGATACAGATTTAATTTCCACATGTTGCCAACTCCAAACTGGTGGCCCGACCTACCCCCAAGTCAGTGGGCAGAGGCTCAGAAACAAGTACTTTCCCTCCTAAGCATGGGGGCTATTCAACTAGTACCAGAAGAGGAAAAGGGGCAAGGTTTCTATTCCAGACTTTTCCTGGTACCCAGAAAAGACAAATCATGGCATCCAATCCTGGACCTGACTACTCTAAACACCTTTTCTGGGCATTCCAAAATTCAAGATGCTGAGACTCTACCAGTTTCTTCCTATGCTAGCGGCAAGGATTCCTGGTTGGCAACTCTAGATTTAAGAGGCTTACCTGCATATCCCAATCAGGGAATCTTGCAGAAGATACCTACGCTTCAAAGTAGGCTACTTGCATTATAAGTTCTCTGCACAGCCCTTTGGCTTGTCTGCTATGCCCAGGGTCTTCACAAAGTGCCTGGCTCCAGTAATTGCATTTTCCAGGCAAAGAAATATTCAAATATATCCATACCTGGACGATTGTCTAATTCAGGCAGAAAACCAGGCCATTCTTGTAAAACATCTGGTGTTTATAAAAAGGGTTCTAAGTTGTCTAGGGTATACCATAAACGAAAAGAACTCGCAACTTGGTACCCTCTCAAAAAATTACATTTGTGGGTGCAAACTTGAATACAACTGCCCAGATGGCTTTCCTTACACCAGAAAAGCAAATTCATTTGGTGACTTACTTCAAACAGGTGGCCACAAAAACCCTGCTATCTGCAAGACAAATGCTGCAAGCCTTGGGGCTCATGGCCTCTTGCATTCTTCTAATTCCATATGCAAGACTGCATATGAGGAAACTTCAGTGGTACGTAAAACGTTTGAGTCAACATTGCCACAGCCTGGAAACAATGATTCCTATTATACCTTGCCTGCGCATAGAGTTCCTGTGGTGGGCAGAAGCCTGCCACCAAAACAAGGGACTGCCATTCACACCACCCCCTGCCGTTCAAACCCTAACTACAGAAGCATCAGACTATGCATGGGGGGCTCATCTGGCAGGGAAGTGCATTCAGGGCAAATGGAGCCCAAATCAAATGCACCTTCATATCAATCAAAAAGAAATGCTAGCTGTACAGAATGCAGTGACAGCCTTCAAGGACTACCTTCATCCAGGACAACTAATGGTGAAGACGGACAACACCATGGTTATGTGGTACATGAACAAGCAGGGAGGTACACATTACTACCCCCTCTGCAGACTAGCCATGGCATTGTGGAACACTGCTTTGAGCTACCAAGTACAACTACAAGCTCAATTCCTGCCAGGAAAGCTGAATATTGTGGCAGACGAATTAAGCAGAAATCTCATGGTCCCACACGAATGGAAACTGGAACCACGGACTTTAAACATGTTGACACGCAAATGGGGGAGACCAGACATAGATCTTTTTGCCTCACCCCAGAACTACCAGTTGGACAAATTTTGCACAAGAACTCCTCAGAAAAAAAGCCTGGAAAGTGGATGCTTTGTCTTTCAGCTGGAAAAACCTATCAGTCTATGCTTTTCCCCCTCTGCCTCTGCTCTCCAAAGTTCTATTAAAAGTCAAACAGGACAAACCAAGAATGATTTTGATTGATCCATACTGGCCTCGACAACACTGGTACCCACTCCTGCGCAGTGTCACAAATCTCTCCATGGCACCTGCCTCAGACACCTTCCTTACTTTCTCAGCAGGAGAACCAAATTCTGCACCCTCAGCTCCAAACATTGAATCTTGCAGCTTGGCTAATCATTTAAATTCTCCATTAGCAAACCAGTGATGGATATCATTTTAGAGGCAAGGAGGCCTAGTACTAGAAAATCTTATGCTGAAAAATGGAAAAGATTCTGTGCCTGGAACCAATCTCAAGGGATGAGCACAGCAGTGCCCAACTTACCTCAAATTTTACAATACTTAACTGAGATGCTTCACAAGGGCCTGTCTTTCTCCTCCATCAAAATTCACACCTTAGCCATTTCAGCTCATTATAACACAGAACCCTCCCCTCTTCTCTCATCCTCTGTCTAAGCAGTTCCTCAGAGGGGACCACAAATGTATGACCACCCAGGAGAGCTCCAACTCCAGCCTGGGACCTTAACTTTGTATTGGAAAAACTCACTCTCCCCCCAACTGCTACTACAGACTTAAAATTCCTTTCTTGGAAACAGCTTTCCTTTTAGCAATTACTTCAGCAAGAATAGTATCTGAATTACAGGCCCTTATAGCAGTGGAGCCTTTCATTAGCTTTCATGTGGACAGGGTGTCCTTCAGGACCAATTCCTCCTTCATGCCCAAGGTGGTATCCAGTTTGGCCCTTAATCAGTCCATTCATTTTCCAACCTTCTTTCCTAATCCACTGAACAAAGGGGAAATTGATACTGCACTCAGTAGAGTTGTACAGGCAACTTAAATTCTACTTGGACAGGACTAAACCTCAAAGGAAATCTTAACATCTGCTGGTGGCATTTGCTGCAGGGGCAGAGAAGGCTATTAAAAAAAAAAAAAAAAAAAAAAAAAAAAAAAAAAAAAATTCCAAATGGATAGGCCATTGCATTAATTTCTACTACAAGCACAGTGGAAAACCTATCCCACAGGGGATCAGACCCCACTCAACCAGGGCTGCATCTACCTCGGCAGCCTTTCTCAGAGGCCTCCCTACCTGGGACTTCCTAGAAGCTGCTACCTGGAGTAATGTACGTACTTTCACCAAGCATTACCATCTGCCAATTTTCTCCAAATCCAGAGCTGGCTTTGCCACTGCAGTCCTGCAGGGCCTTATAGCTGGTCCTAATGCTATCCAATTTCCTCCTCCCATCCTCAGCTTTGGGAATCTACCCAAATGTGATGACTGCAACAGTGAAACACGAACATAGTACAGTTGTGTACACTTACAATAAATGTAGATGTTGGAGTGTATTCACTGTTGCAGTCCTGGTTGCCCTCCCTCCTACTTTACTATGCTCAAAAGCTTTTTGGTGTATTTGCTTTTTTGTTGGAGGTATAACCTTGTATATTTATAGATTAAATTGCTTCCCTTTAGGGGTGCACCTGACATCTGGGTCAAGACAAACTGATGTAATGGTGTATGCTGCATGTTTTATACCCCTGACGACCTGACGTCACGGAAGAAGGGACAGCAACCGACGCTGGACCCAAGACTTTGTTAATCAGGCCAACTGAGGGCTACTGCAAGCAGATAACCCAAATGTGATGACTGCAACAGTGAATACACTTGAACATCTACATTTATCGTAAGTGTACACAACTGTACTTTCTGGTTGTTAGGCCAGATGTCCATCGTGTTACACTGCTGCAGTCATTACACTTGGGTTATCCTGCCGTCAGGCGGTTCCCCAGTCGGCCTGAGTTCCAAAGTCTTGGTCCGGAGTCTGTTGCTGTCGCCTTCTCCCTGACGTCAGTGCGACAGGGGTATATAAGATGCAGCCGACGCCATTTTCTTCAGTCTTTCTTGCCGCGCGGTGCCCGAAGCAGTTCGCAAGTGCCGGTTGGCCGACTCCTGAGATTTTCATTCCGAATCCAGAACCGAAGTCTTCTACAAAGGTAAGTACCCTGTTGGGGAAACTTTTTCTTGCCTCAGACCAATGTCAGTAAAAGTTAATAATTGTATTTCATGTGGGAAGCAAATACCTCATGAGGATTTCCACTCCTATTGTATTCCATGCCTAGGCCCAGACCACGACGTCACTGGTCGGTTTTGTGCTAGGTTTAACAAATGCACTATTAAACGTCGGTTTGATTTTTGCCCAACATTATTTTGGCAGAAAATTCAATTACATCAAGCCGTCGGAACTCCCGACGACAGGATTACATAAAAAGCGCAAAGACAAGGACAGGCATCCGAGGCCCAAAACTGACGACTAGGCCTCTTTTAGGCCAGTCGCCGGTTCTCCGGTTTTCAGCGAGGCACCTACGCAGCCCCTGACGACCGCTTCCACAGAACCACAGACCGCATCCGACTCCCACGTGGAGCTGGCTGGGCATTCGGATGCTACATGTTTTCAGCCTACCGAAACTAACCCATCTGAGGGAACCGAAGTAGTTGAGCAATCCACAGCCTCAGAGGGTTTCTTCAGACTTAACCATGAAATCCTCTACTAAGTCTGAGACCCCCTTAAAAACAAAGAAACAGATTCAGCATTCTCCAGGACAGGCTTCCATGCCTAAGAAACAAATGCTCAAGATGGCCGAAGACCTAATCACCCTGATCAAGGGGTCCCATCCCCCTCCTGATAAAAGGCCCAGACAGGATGCAGACTATGAATCTTCCTACCAGGTGTCCATTTCTTCAGATTCATCCGCAGACCTAGGATATTCCTTACCCCCTTATGAGGATTCTGATGCTGAGGAATCAATTCCATCAGCCGATCTGCCTGAGGACTACTTTGGGGAGACATTACATACCATGATTGAGCATTTCCATTGGGAAGGCCAGGATTACTCAGAATCCTTGAAAAGGCTCAGAGACTTCCTTTTATTGCCTCAACACAGACCCCTTGCTATTCCGCCAGTGTTAGATATTGTGGATGATGTCTACACTGAATCCAGCTTAAACCTTGCTGACTCCTTACCTCCAGCCCCTGTTAAACCCGATAGATTAGAGTCCCTGACTCTCTCAAATTTCTGTATACAAGCCCTGTTGCTGACCCTGAAACTATTTCTCAGGGACCCAAAGGGATTAAGGCCGCATCAGCAAAAAACCCAGTTCCGTCTGACAGAGATTCCAGAGCATTAGACAGATGGAGAAAGAAAGTATATACATCTGCAGCCTTAGCAATGAAAGCCTTAAATTGCCAGTTTCACATGCTAAAATATCAGCAATTTTTGATGTCTCAGTTAAAACAAAAAATGCTTCCAGATTCAGATCCTCCTAATTTTAAAGAAATGCAGGATTTATTGCATGCAGCTGAACAAGTGGGAAAGCATACTTTGCAATGTGGTTTTGATTCTTTAGAGACCTCCTGTAGAGCAGCAGTTACGGGCTCTGTCATTAGAAGGCATGCTTGGTTAAAAGAACATATGTTACCAGATCATGTTAAAGCAAAATTATTGGATGCACCTTTACAGCAGGATGTGTTATTTGTAGTTAAGGCAGAAGCGGTATTAAAGAAAATGGAGGATAAGGCAAAATCTATGCAAACGGTAAAGGATTTCTTACAGGTTCAGCTACCAAGATTTAGCAGAAATTGGCCAACAAAGAATTGGTCCTTTCCGGCTACAGACAGACCTCAAAGAGGCAGATACAAACGTCTGAGAGGTAGAGGTCAACCACAAGGTCCTTACAGGCCTCGACAATGGGGTGCACCAGGCCAGAAAGAAGGGGAAGACAGGCCCCATCCATATAAAAAAAACAACCTCAATGACTTCCCATTACAGCTGCCAAACAACTCTCTCGGCAGCCCCATTGGGAGGAAAACTAGCACGTTTCTATCACAATTGGCATTGGATCACCAAAGACAAATGGGTTCTCAACATCGTATCTCAAGGTTACAGGTTCCACTTTCACACTCTGCCAAGGTTAAAAGGAATGCCAAATCTGCCACCAAATCAATGGGCAGAGGCTCAAAAACAAATTACAGCACTCATGGAAATGTGAGAGCTATTCAAGAGGTACCACCACAAGAGCAAGGACAAGAATTGTATTCAAGACTTTCTAGTTCCCAGAAAGGACAAAGCCTGGAGGCCCATTCTGGATCTTTCTTTAAACACTTAACTGGATGTTCCGAAATTCAAAATGTTAACACTACAGCAGCTTCTTCCCATGCTGGGCAAGAAAGCTTGGCTTGTGACTTTGGACCTCAAGGAGGCATACCTGCATGTCCCTATCAGACAAAACTGCAGAAGATACCTCAGATTCATAGCAGGTTCAATTCACTATCAATTCTCTGCACTGCCCTTTGGCTTATCTACTGCGCCCAGGGTCTTTACAAAGTGCCTGGCACCAGTAATTGCATTTTGCAGACAGAAAGGAATTCAAATTTATCCGTACCTGGACGACTGCCTGATTCAAGCAGAGAGCAAGGACAATCTTCTAGAGCATCTGGCGTTTGTAAAACAGTCAAGTTTCCTGGGGTACACAGTAAACGAAAAGAAATCAAAACTAGTGCCCACACAAGAGATAATATTCCTGGGTGCCAGCTTTAACAACGGCCCAGATGGCTTATCTCACGCCAGGCAAGCAAGGACAACTGACTTGATACTTTCAATTGATGGCAATAAAAACCCAGCTCCCTGCAAGAAAAATTCTGCAGGCCTTGGGTTGCATGGCATCTTGCATACTACTAATTCCATATGCCAGACTGCATATGAGGAAACTACAATGGTACCTAAAGAGTGTATGGTCTCAACACTGTCAAAGTTTGGAAACTGTTATACCACTAATAACTTGCCTTCAACAGGAGTTTCGATGGTGGGCTCAAGCTTGTCACCTCAACAAGGGACAGCCTTTTACTCAACCCACAGCCAGGCAAACACTGACAACAGATGCATCGGATTACGCCTGGGGAGCACACATGGCAGGAAAATGTATTGAGGGCAATTGGCTTGCAGAACAAAGGCATCTTCACATCAATCAAAAAGAGATGTTAGCTGTACAGAATGCCCTTATAGCTTTCAAGGACATGCTGGATCCAGGACAACTATTATTAAAAACAGACAACACCACAGTTGTGGTACACAAACAAGCAAGGGGGCACTCACTCCTACCCCCTTTGCAGACAAGCCATGACCATGTGGAACACAGCTCTAAACTATCAAGTTCATCTTCAAGCACAATTCCTGCCAGGAGAGAAAAACACACTGGCAGACAACTTAAGCAGAAACATCATGGATCCCCACGAATGGGAATTGAATCCACAAATATTCAGAATGATAACACAAAAATGGTGGAGCCCGGACATAGATCTGTTTGCATTCCCAATGAACTGCCAGCTACAGAAATTCTGCACAAGTAGTTACCATCCACAAGCATGGAAAGTGGATGCCCTCTCATTCAGCTGGAAAAACCTGCAAGTATATGCTTTCCCTCCACTACCTGTCCTTCCAAAGGTTCTCATAAAAGCCAGACAAGAAGAGCCAAAGATGATCCTGATTGCTCCAGACTGGCCACGCCAGCACTAGTACCCAGTCTTAAAGAATTTAGCACAAGAACCACCCCTGGATATTGCCTTAAATCCCACATCTGCTGACTAAGCACAACAGTCAGATACTTCACAGTCAGCTAAAGACCTTAAACCTAGCTGCATGGAAAATTCCTTAGTCAAGCAAGCAATGCCTCCCTCCAAAGCTGTTATGAATGTCATTCTGGAGGCCAGAAGGCCTAGTACCAGGAAAGCCTATTCGAATAAATGGAAGAGATTCTGTGCCTGGAACCAGGCTCACAGCCTTGACCCTCTTGTCCCAAACATTCCTCAGATTCTACGATATTTAACTGAGATGCTGGACAAAGGTCTCTCATTTTCATCCATCAAGATCCACGCCTCTGCCATCTCTGCTCACTACAACACAGATCCTCCAATTTTCTCTAATCCGTTGCTAAAACAGTACCTCAGAGGGGCTAAAAACATAAGACCGCCCCATAGAGCACCTACTCCAACTTGGGACCTCAACTTTGTTTTGGAAAAATTAACTTTACCTCCCTTTGGGCCAGCTAACACAGCAGAATTAAAATATATTTCTTGGAAGACTGCTCTGCTCCTGGCAATAACATCAGCTCAGAGTTTCAGAATTACAGGCACTTATGGCAGTGGAACCTTTCCTCATTTTCCACCAGGACAGGGTGTCCTTGAGAACTAACCCTACATTTATGCCAAAGATGGTTTCAAGTGTGGCTCTAAACCACACTATTCACTTGCCAACTTGTTATCCAAAACCACAGAATAAAGGGGAGAAACTACTGTATTCTTTGGACATTCACAGGCAGTTACGCTTGTACTTGGACAAAACCAAAGCTTTCAGAAAATCTGAGCAATTACTGGTAGCATATGCTGCAGGAGCACAGGGAAAAGCATTTCAAAACAGACCATTTCAAAATGGATAGGACATTGCATACGTTTCTGCTACACACACCATGGGAAACCTGTACCTAGCAGCATTAGATCTCACTCCACCAGGGCAACAGCTACTTCAACTGCCTACCAGAGGAGTGCCTACCAAGGACATTTTGGAAGCAGCAGCATGGAGTTCTGTGCATACCTTCACCAAGCATTACCATCTGCCTTTATACTCTAAATCCAGAGCTGGCTTTGCCACTGCTGTGCTGCAGGGCCTTATAGCCACACCTAATGCCTTATAGAACCAGCCACCCTACCTCAGCTTTGGGATTCTACCCAAGTGTAATGACTGCAGCAGTGTAACATGATGAACATAGTACAGTCTTGTACCTACCATAAATGTAGATGTTTGAGTGTATACACTGCTGCAGTCCAGGTTACCCTCCCTCCTTCCCCTCTTACTTGCTGGTACGTACCTCTGTCTTCTACCCTTTACTACCTATGGTGAGTATTTGCTGGTAACTGAAAGTTGTTGTTTGCTTTTCTTATGTATGTTTTATTAGCAATTTGAATTGCCTACCTTTTGGGGGCACCGGACATCTGGGGCAAGAAAAACTGAAGAAAATGGCGTCGGCTGCATCTTGTATACACCTGTCGCACTGACATCAGGGAGGAGGTGAAAGCAAACAACGCCGGACCAAGACTTTGGAACTCAGGCCGACTGGGGAACCGCCTGATGGCAGGATAACCCATGTGTAATGACTGCAGCAGTGTATACACTCTAACATCTACATTTATGGTAGGTACAAAACTGTACTTTTCTGTTAATGGACATTTCTGAAAAAGCTTTTTTAGTTGCATTTGAATATTCACTTTGAACAGTTGCTGATGTAATTGCCTTTGTTTCGATCTAAAATTGTAGCTTCAGGTCATATTTCTAGCTAAAGTGTGATGTTGAGCATCTGTGACTGCTAAATCACTCTTTAAAAAAATACTTTTCAGTGTTTCCAAGTTTAATAATTTTCACTTGTTCTGTAACTATTGTTGGTGACCTGCCTACCTAATTTCCTTTTTTATGCTGTAACAGTCCACCTGGGGTTTGGCCCTCTAAGATCATTTGCCTCTGCTAGTGGAGGAATGAGATGTGCAAGGGCCATTTTTTCTGTGACCAGAGCTCATGGTCACTTTACAGTTAGGGTTGATGGAAGTGTATGATTAACCTTGTTAGTCTTTCCTGCACTACAATATGGGAAATGGGATTCCAGAAATAGCATTGACCTTTCAATGTTTTGTGTTAAGTTCTTGCTTGTTTTTTTTTTTTTTTTTTTTTTAGGAGACTTCTGTATTCATATTTTTATAAATAGTATTTCTGAGTCTTTGATTCCTGGAGGTCATATTCCAGGTCTTTGATAAGCAGAGGGACAGTGTTTAACTTAAAATTTTTGCAAAAGTTTAGATTGCTGCTACTTTCATTTGTAATTGTTTACTTGTAACTGCTTTGCATTATAATTTTGAAAGGTCTTGTTTGGAGCGTGATTGTTTTTCTGAATGTTTAAGATGAGATTTTACTTTTTATACAAGACTTATCCATGATGTAGTTTAAAAGAAACTCATAATGAGGGATTTGTGGAGTATGACCGAAATATATTGTTAGAGGTTGCTGCTACTTTTAGTTGTTGGCATTTACTTTTTATGTAACAATTCAGCACACTTTGGTTTAGGAGGAACTCGTGAGGGATCAGAGTACAATAAAATGTGTTATGTCAGAGGTTGCAGCTGCTAAGTTTTGTTTTAGCTTTGAGGCAATTATTTTCCTGTCTAGTAGTTGTAGTTTGCTTGAAATTTATGCAGAATTCATTTTTCTTTTTCTAAGTCACACTTATTTCATGTTTGATTCATACTTACCATGAAGAGTGTTACTTTCTTTGATTTTATTTTCTTTATTTCTATAAATATCACCCTTTTGTTTTTGTTGATTGTAACAAAATTAAAAAGGGCGTATGCGCTCACCCTTCTACAAAGTTATCCATGGAGTCCTAAGCTACTCGGAATCTCCTTATCAAACGTGTTAGATCCTTTTAAATATTTATTTCCCTCTAAGAGGGAGAATTTACCTTACCCATCCTCACAAGTTATGACCAAGGACTGACTTTTCTTTCTTGGCCTTCAGTTAATTAGGTTTCAGAAATAACTAACTAATGATGTGTGATTGTTTTGGACCATTCTACCATTAACTTGTATTATCGATTTTTTCAGAAGAACAAGTTTTCTTCTTAAGCATTTTAATTTAAAGCCATTAGAAGATGCAAAGGTGAATTTTAATGATCAGTTAGATCGACACTTATTTGAGCTGGATGGGTGTACTAGCTTTAAGGTAGACTGCCTTCAAGGCCTCACTTGTGAGGTTATCCTGTTTGCAGTGTTATGTGCCTTAAAAAATCTCAGGCACTGGATAAAAATTTCTAGCAGATTAATTTGTGATGAAATTAAGGAAATTTCAGTTTGGGTTATTTGTCAAATAACGACATGAGGTAAGAAAAAAATTTAAAAAGTAAATGCGACTTTTAATAGGGCTTGGTTGTCTTGGCCTGACTATGTTTGGCAAAGTATTCCATATGGGCCTAAACCCTTTTGTTGTATCTGGGTAGAGTTTTATAAAGCGTGATAGACTTGGAGTTTACTCTACTAATGCACTCCAAAGGAAAACCAATCTCTTATTTTTGGGATATTTTAAAGGCTTACTGGCACCTCGGCGTTTGTGAAAATCTACTGCCAATCATTAGCGGACCAGAGTTCCGCTGTGGTGATCCCTAATCGGGAAAAGCCGAAAGACCAACAACAACAACTCTGTTTTTACTTGTTTGTTCATTTAATGCCAACATTTGTTCCATTCATTAACATCTTAGTACTCTTTTGTTCAAAGCAGATTGTTCTGGAGCTTGGAACTGTGCTTACATTTGAAGTGAGTAGAAATGAGATGGTTTTAGCAGTTAATAACTGAAATATAGTAAGTGTTTGTGCTTTACTGGTTGTATGACTTAATTTTTTCAACTCTCTTTTGTCTAGAATTTTGAAATTCTATTTTTTCTTTTTCAGAAATTGCAGTTATTTAAATCTTAAGCATTCTAGAACCAGTCTTTCTTAAATTTGCTACTTTTCTATAAACCTCTTACTTAGTCTCTCTTCTGACAAGGTTTGTATAAGGATGACTAACACTAGATCAGCATTTGACTTTAAATGATTCTCTGTTTGCCTTTTTATAGATGCATCCAAGGCATTTGATTTTTTGTGGTCATTTGCATTTAAAGTAAAAAAAAACTGCTTTCCATTTATTTTTATAAATTAATAGTTGGTATATCAGTTTTGCCTTTATATAAACCAGACTTTTCTTGTAAGAGCTGGTGTACCAGGCAAGTTTACTGTTATGTCATGAAACTGCATATTGAACACTTTTTTTGTTTGTGTTCAAAAAAAATTAATGTAGCTCTTTCAGGTTACTTACTTTGTTAGGTTAACTGCTTCTACAATGATTCTATTTATTTGCACTACTACTCCAAGATCTAATCTTCCTGGAGTCTTGTAGAGTGTTGAAATGTGCAAAGATTTTCTTAAAAAATGAAATCTTGTGCTTAATAATTATACTTAGAGTCAAAGAGCCAGTTGCTTACCCTAACAATAGTTATATTTTCAGGAACTGGCGTTTCATAGGAGGTCATGTCTTGACGAGAAAAATCTGCATTTGGAGTAGTGTTGAAAAGGCTATCAAATGATAGTTTCTTCTTTCTCACTCCTTTTAAAGGATGCTGTTGTAAAAATCCCCAAAGCATTGTTTTCGTGCAGCATCAACTTTCCTGTGTATTTTGAACCCTTCTTTCTATCCTTACTTTCAGAGTTGTCAAAATGTTATGGTATCCTAAATGTATATAGAAAATCTTTCTTGGGGTAAGTTTGTCTTACTTAAAATTAATATTGCTCTAATACTTATTTTATTTATTTGACTTTTGTTTACTGGGGTGGTCTGACTGGGTCTACAGAACCTGTTTTCAGCAGAGGCCTGGGGAGAAAGGCTCCACATACAGAACAAATACAGTATAATCCAATACATTACAAATGACATTAGAAATACTGTACAAAAATAAGCTGAAAGAAACTTTGTTACAAGATTACCCATCTAGACAATTCTATAGAGTTAAAAACATGGATAGTAATAGTCACTCTCAGCATATACATAGCCTATGAGTAGATAGTGTCCAATAGTAGTATGTAGGTAGTGCACTGTATGACATTAACTGTTCTAGTACATGAAAAAATAGAATGTTTTAGTTAGGAAAATAATCGCCAGAAAGTTCGTGATGCAGAAAGATAGTGAAAGAGCTAAGAGTAGAGACATTACAGCTTGAGCAGTAACTTAAGGATATGGTATAGAAACAGAGATGGATTTAGAAGAGCTTTAGGCCTTGCAGACTGTGAGAGAGTGAAATGTGACAGAAGAGGAGGATGAGGCTAGTGTGGAAGAGGAGGGTAAGAGCTGAACATTAGGCAGGCTTTATGCAGCAGCAGAGCCATGTATTTTTGAGATGATTTTTTTAAAGAGACTTTGAAATGGGTTAGAATAGGCATAGACCTGATAGCTAGAGGTACTGAATTCCGTAGTATAGAGACAGAGCAAGAATACAGTGTGACCTGGTTTTCTTGTGGGTTTTGAGATGGCCAAGAGACTTTTGTCTTATCATAGGGATCAATTTGGTGTGCAAGGTGTGACTAGAGTAGCTTGTACAGAGCAGGTAGTAGGCTTGAAAATAAGGCTGTGCAAGGTGGATAGCTGAATAAAAGCAAGTTGTTTAGGGAGTTCGAGCCAGCTTAGTTCTAGTAGTAATTTACAGTGGTGTGTGTGATAACTAGAGTTTGTCAAACTTTGTAGCATGTTTATCTTTCTTAGGGTAGACGTTTCTATGTAAAGAAGGGAGGGAAGTAAAAATGTTTTTGTAAGGGTAGTTTTGGTTGCTGCAGTAAAGAAATGTTTGTTTCTATATACAAGTCCCAATGTTTGATGCGTTTTCTTTATATTCTGCTGTATATGGGGTCAAATGAAAGTTTCAGTGATAACTCCTAGAATTTGGTTTCCTGCACAAATTCTATGACAATGTTGTCAGATGCAAGGATGCTGAAATGATCAGTGACAGGGGAGGTGTTTTGGGGTGAAGGAGTACTAGTTTAGTCTTTGGATTAAGAAAGAGTTGGGCATTTCTTAGCCAGGATTTGACTGCAGTAGAGAACTGTTGAGTTTTTGGAAGTAGTTCTGGTAGTGATTGAGTGGTATAGATTATGGTGGAATCATCAGTGTAGTGAATGAGGGTTCCAGGGTGAGAGGCAGGAAAATGTTGAGTAGGGATCCAAGGATGGAGCCTTGAGGGACTCCTGTAGGGTTGCAGAGAAAGGGTGAGAGTTCATTTAACTATTTCACTGCTTGTTTATGATCCTTGAGGTTGCTCTGAAACTATTTTACTGTGTTGTGAGAAGCCTAAGTTAGAGTGTGTGTTCAATAGTAAGGGGTGAGACACTGTGTCAAATGCCTTGGAGAGATCAAGGAAAACTAAAGTGGTATAGCATCCTGCATTTCTGGCCTTGTTCATGGTGTCCGTAAAGGATAATAGGGCTGTAGCTGCGCTGTGGCTAGGTCAGAAACTATGTTGGGTTTTGGCTAGAAGATCGTTTTGCAATAGATATTGCATTACCTGCTGATTTATATCTCTCTTGCGAGTTTTGGATATGGGTGACGAGATGGATATATGATGGTAACTGGATGGTTCAAAAGAGTTGCCTCTCTTGTGGATGGGGCTGATGTGACATTGTTTCCATATGGTAGGTACTTCTGATTCAGATAAAAACCTATTTATAAGGATACTGGTTGGGTAGGCGATTGAGTTGGCAGTCAGTTTGAGGTAGTGTGGTGTAAGATTATCAGCTGAAGTGGAGCAAGGTTTTAGTTTTTGTAGTAGTTTCTTAATGGTGTCAGTGGGTATGAGCTGAAATGAGAATGGGGTTTGTAAGACATATTGTTGAGTAGGAGGATTAATGACAGGGTCAGAAGTAGTTGATGGTCTGGGGTTGGTCTGACAAGGGTGGGGGGATGGGAGGCGCCAGCATAACTGGTGTTCATTAGTAGGTCTGATATTGATTTTATGAAGTGCTTGTTAAAGGTGTTTGCTATTTGTGATGGAGGGGTTTCAGGTGATGGTTGTGCTCTCAGTTCCAAGGTTAAGTAGAGAAGATATGGAGTGACAACATTTATTGGGGTAGATTTTATGCTGGAGCTGAAGTTTGGAATAGTATGACTTGTCATCTCTGTTGATTAGTTTTGTCACTTTATGTAGTCTTTTGAAATTGACATGATTTTGTTCATTTTTGTTTAGTTAACAGGTTATCCAGGCTAGGTCCCTTTGCTTCATCAGGTGTTTGCATTCCTTAGAGAGCCATGGTGCTGAGTTATTTTTGTTTCGTTTCATACAAATGGGTGTTACTGTATTAAGTATGTGAAGGAATGTGCTATTAAAGTATAGTACAGCTTCATTAAGGGGTAGTTGTTTAAGAGGTGTCCAGTCTAATTCACATAGCAGTTATTTGAGTTTATGCTGACAGAAATTAGTTGAGTTCCTAACTGGTTTTACAGTTTGTAGTCTTAGTTGTTGGGAGTTTGTTCTAATGGAATAAGCTGGCAGATGATCGCTCAGGGAGATAGGCAGTGTACCGAAAGAGGGGTAATTAGCTGGATAGGGTCTTTGCTGTATCTTGTTGGAGTATTGATAAGCTGAGAAAAAAACATACAGATTTATACTATTTGTGGGGGAGTTGGAAACTATGGTTTGCCAATCAATATTTACGTCTCCCAAGATTGTTTTGACGTTTATTGTTTGGGTTGTCCAGGATAAAATAATTTCCAACACTGGTATATTGTGACCTGGTGGGATATATATTACTATTATCCAAATTATTTTTGATATTGAGGTTCAAAAAAGAAATTAGTAGCTCAGCATTAGAAAATATAGTTATATTACTGGTGTAGGGTGTGATGTTGAGTGTAGCGGGATATAGAAGGGCCACCCCCCCCTTTTTTAGATCCATCTCTTCTGGTTATTGCAAAGTTTGGAGGTATTATTTCTGAGTCTTTAACATTGGGGTGTAGCCATGTTTCGATAAGGGCCAGTATGTCAGGTTTATTTTTGATAAATCTAGGCCTGCAGTGGGGTTATTTTATTACACATACTTCTAAGGTTCAGTGTAAGTATGTTTAAATCTTTGGGGTTATTCTTGTGGTTAGTATAAGAGGGTGGACCTGGGTTAGGATGTACGTCTCCACATTTGAGTAGATCGGTAATGAGGATTGAGAACCATGGGAAGTGTTTTTTATTCATAGTTGATTGTACTGGTATCAAGAGTGGTTTCATAGATGGTGTGGAGGACAATTTGTGGTTTGAATAATATGGGAGGTTATGGGGAAAAGCTGGTGGGGAGGGGAGATATGTGGTAAGCTTTATTGTTTATTGGGGAGATGGTTGGAGGAGGATGTTGGTATGTATTGGTGTGTGGGGGTAAGAGAGGATAAATGTTGTAGCGAGGTTGAGAATTAACAACCAGGTAAGGAGTAGCATGTCAGCTGTGATGGTGGGTGTAAAAAATAGTAAAAGTGGTATGTGTGTGTTAGAATGTAATGTCAGGTGTAAGTAGATATGTATGTTATCTAGTGATATGTGAGCAGGTTAAGGTAAAGTTGGAAATGTTTTGACTTCAGTGTGGGATATGACAATGTGTTTAAGTGTTTTGACTTGTGGACTGTGGTAAGGAGGGGTGGGGTAGCTGTGATTGGTCAGTAGTAAAATTATGGTGCAAAGTTAGTTTGTGTGTATAATAGAAGAGAAGGTGGTAGGGGGAAGAGAATTCAAGGTGATGGATATAAGGGAAAGCAGATAAGTTTGGTTATGTAAAAGTTTGTAAGGTGTGAATGAAATGTGGATGTGGACAAGGTAGAGTTGTATATAGTTGGATCATAGGAATGAGGGGGAGTGGCTTGCTTGGGGATGTGAGTAGAGGTGCTGGAGCGGGTGGGCTAAGGGGTAGGGCGGAGGAGCGGGAAGAATACGTCAGATGGTTTACCACCAAAAACTATCAGTGAGGTAGAACGTTCATGGATACAAAGACAAGGTCTCTGAACTCTAAATACTTAATTTGAATCACAGCATTTAGTATTATGGCTATGGGGTTTTCATAGTCTTTCCAGGGTTATATTACACTGATAAGAGTAAAATGTACTAAAGTGTTTAACTTAAACTTCAGCAGTAAAAGGCCTGTGATTGTGGGTAAGTAAGTGGGGGTGGGGATAGCCTTCCAGCAGATTCAGCACTACAAAACAGAACAAACTAATGCACAACTTCACAAATTAAGTTATTAGTATGGGGCTTGGAAATTGCCATAGGTAGATATAACGTAATGTATTGATCCTTGTGAACCTTCGCAACTGCAGGTGAAATGCAGCTGTGCAAGTTATTTAGGTAGTGGGACATAACTTTTGCAGCAGCAGTAGTCAGACTTACTTTAAAGCTAGGTTTATGATAATGCATTATGCTTGTCTTCTCTGTAGTTGGCCATTTTTCCATATTTTAATGGATTTTGCTCAGTAGGAGAGGTGAGCCAACCCTGCACATTCCTCTCTGCCTGCCTGTTTCAGTGTCAAGGTCACTGTTCAAACCCAAACACTTGGGTCACAGTAAGGGATCCATCTCTCTCTACCACAGAGCCAGACATTTAATCGGTATAACCTTGAGTTAGCAGTTGCATCTTAATCCCAAATTTTGACTTGTCACTTTATGCATTAAAGGGATTTGTAGGTTGTTCATAGGGAAGTACTACACTAGCTGCCCTTGCAGGCCATTTTAAATTCCCCTTTCAAAGGTGAGAGTCCAACCATGCATCTTAGAGTGTGAGGTAAACAACATTATACCAACCCCAACCATGAAGTCCAGATAAAAAGCTGTTTTATTGATTATTATAGGTGTATTGTATAGGCAAAGTTGTCATTAAGCATCAAAGGAAAAGACTGGATTGCTATTTTTTGTTACCTTGTCAAGGCACTAAATGAAGAGCATCATTTTGTACCAGTCACCACTTGCATGACTTATTTCATGGTCAAGTCATTGGGTATGTAATCTTAAATGTCTTGGTATCTTTCTCATATCTCTAGTATTGATAGTGATATAAGGTAGCTTCAGAGCTTTCTTGAAACTGTGAATGTTTTCATTTGAGTATTGTCTGCCTGTTTAGAAAGATGTTAAAGTGAGCATGTAGATGGCAGCTAGTGTATTGTAAGAAAAGAAGTTATGTACTTACAGTAATGTTCCATGTGTGTTGTCCATCTCACCTTCATTCTTAACTGGTGGGGTTAGGAACTGATCCTTGGTTCTGACTCTGCTGTTTTTATAATCTCAAGGTCTTCCACTGGCTCATGGCTGTATCCCTATCCCATCATGCCCTAGGAAAGCTCCCCATATCTTGTTTGCTGATGAACAATATGCAATAGTAATAAAAAAAGTATTCTGAACTTAACAGCAGGGAAGGTTGGAGAATGTAATTTCCCAAACTTGACCACTGTCCTCCAGTAGCCAAAGGCTGGATAACACACACATGGAATGTTATGGTGAGTACATAGTGAGTACTTAACTTCTTTGTGATGTTGTCCTCTCTCGCCTTTTTTCTTAACTGGTGGGACAGCGTCCGTAGCACCCATTTTCTTGGGCGGTTTACAGAAGAATATTCTCCAGAACAGTAGACACAAAAGAGGCCCTGTTCCTGGAGGCCACATCTACTTTGTAATGAGTGATTTGAGGCCTTTCCCATGTTGCATCAGCACACATGGTGTCAATTGGTAGTCTAGCCCGAAAGGCAGATGAGGCTGCTTTGGCTCTAATAGAATGACCTTTAACTTTAAAGGGTAGGTCTTTGTTGTGAGATTTGTATGTAAAGGTAACACAATCTGATGGCCATTTCAAAAGTGTCACCTTAGACACAGGAGCACTTATTTTCATTCTGAAAAGGAAACAAATAATTGGTCAGATATTCTGAAGTCCTCTGTCCTTTGTAAGCAGAAGCGCAATTATGTAAGTCCAGTTGCTGTAGTACATATTCTGCACTGTTGCCACGTTTGTTTGTGTCTTTCGGCTTTTCCTGGTTAGGGGTCGCCACAGCGGAACTCCGGTCCGCTAATGATTGGTAGTTGATTTTTACGTGTCGAGTTACCAGCCCTGACACACAACCTTCAACGAAGGCACGCCCATTCACGCACATCTCCATGCAGAAGACGCTCTAGCTGAGAATTGAACCGGACAGACACTGGTAGTTCTATGGACTGATTTAAATTAGACTCTGAGCTTACTTTTGGTAGGAAGGATGGATTTGTTTGAAAGGAGACCCTGTCTTTGTAGGGGGCTGTATCGATAAAGCTTGCAACTCTGAAACTGTTCTGGCAGAAGTGAAGGCAATCAAGAGAAGTGTTTTCCATGTCAAGAACTTTAGATCACAGGATAATGCAGGTTCAAAGGGGTCTTAATGGGTGGTCTTAATAAAAAAAAGTGCCCTTTAGAAAAGCTTTGCATAGTCTGTCAGACATAAGACTCTGGTCCAGATCACTTGCGTGAAACTTAGATATTGCTGCCAACTGAACTCGAATGGTAGCTGCAGTTGCACCTTCATTAAACAGTTTTGTCAAAAATTCAAGAATGGAACCTATGGGAGTAGAAAAAGGATCAGTGTGGTTACTTAATGCCCAAGAGTAAAATCTTTTCCATTTATTCATGAATAATCTCCTCGTTGAATCCATACAGGATGAGATCAAGGTATACTTCACAGATGAGGAAAGGTTAGAGAGCCTGGCTATATTTGCAATTGGAGCAGCCAGGCGGTCAATTTTGAGGGTCTGAAGAGAGGGATGGAGCATTCCTGACGAATGAATAAGAAGGTTCAGAACTGGGTCCAGAAAAAACAGCTCCTCCTGGACATGAGGCCAAAGGAAGGGGAACCAGACTTAACGAGGCCAGTATGGGGCAACGAGAATCAAATTGCTTTCCAATGAACTGGCTTTCTGAAGAACCTTGGGTATCAAGGGAAAAGGAGGGAAGGCATAGAGGAAACCCTAGGGCCAACCATGTACAAGTGCATCCCTTGGTAACTCCCACGGAGGGAGGATAAGGGCAAACTAGCTGCTGCATTTTGCATTCATGGATATGGCAAAAAGGTCGCAGCAAGGCTGGCCCCATTTGCGGAAAATCATTTCCGTTACTTCCAGTTTTAGGGACCACTCGTGAGGCATCAGAATTGCTGTGCTGGGTTTGTCTGCCATCACGTTATATTTGCCCGAGATGTGCATTGCTATCAGAAAGCATTAGTAGGAGGTAGCCCATTGCCATACTGTCAGGGCTTCTCGACAAAATGGGTAGGACCTGGTTTCTCCTTGTTTGTTTATATACCAAACAACTGACATGTTTTCCGTCTGTGTTGCAATAGTTCCTAGCGGAAGAGAGTCCTGAAGTGCATGCAGCACTAGAAGCACTGCTCTCATCTCTAGGACATTGACGTGCAAATGGGCTTCATGGTCCTGCCCAAGTGCCTTGGACTGTCCTTCCCAGATAATGCACCCCCCCCCTATCTGGGACGCATCCGTGGTCAGTGTGGCTAATGGCCGAGGGAGAACAAAGGGTTGACCTAATATCACATGAGTGGCGTGAAGCCACCAACGAAGGTCTTTCTTGCAAGATTCCATTGTCAAAATTTGCTGGGACATGGGTAGTTCTAGCATGAACCACTGAGCAAATAGTAGCCCCTGTAGAAGTCTCATGTGCAGACGTGCTAATGGAATCAGGGTTATTGCCGGTGCCGTGGTTCCCAAGACTTTCAGAACTGTTCTTGCTTGAAGCTTCCTCATGGACAGTAGGATTTGGACCTGATATCATAGAACATTAACTCTTTCTGGTGAAAGTTTTGCCATCATTTTTGTTGTATCTGTATCTGCTCCTATAAAAACGATATGTTGAGATGGCAACAAGGTAGATTTTTTTGTAATTTATCATGATTCCTAGATGAGAGCAGAGCTGTAAAGTGCTGTGTCTTGCTTCTGTCAGTAGATGCTTGGTGGTGAAGGTTAGGAGCCAGTCGTCTAGATATGGAAACACTTGGAACCTAGACTTATCAAGTGAGCAGTGACTACTGCCATACACTTGGTGAACACTCTAGGGGCTGTAGTGAGACCAATGAGGAGAGCATGGAACTGCTAGTGACTGGCTTCCAGCTGGAAGCGCAGAGGACTCCTGGATGGCCTGTCCATTTTTATGTGGTAGTACAAATCCTGGAGGTCTAGAGAGCACATTCAATCATCTGTTCTCAGAAAAGGGAATATTGATTGCAGTGTTACCATCTGGAACTTTGTTTTCCTTACTGATTTGTTCAGTCTGCTGAGATCCAGTATGGGTCTCCAGGCCGCCGTTTTTTTTTTTTTTTTTTTTTTTTTTTTTTTTTTTGCAGTTAAAAAGAACCTTGAGTTACTTTTGGATCCTGTTTGGTCTGCGGGGGACTGTTTGGATGACTCTTGTCTAGCAACGTTTGAATTTGTAGAGTTGCCTGTTCCCTTTGATTGGGTGGGACATCCAGGATGTTCTTTGGAACGGGGAAGGGTATAGAGTAGCCTCTGGATTTTATGCTTAGTAACCACATGTTTTTTTTATTTCTAGCCAGGATTCTGGGTACAAAGATAAGCAACCCCCAACTGCTTCCAGAGATGGAGAGGCGGACCTCCCTTCAGGAGCGCTGAAAGGGCCAACCACGGAAGGAATCCCTGTCACCCTGATTTTGTGGACCCCCTCTGCCACATGGACAGTGTCTCCCGTTACTACTTCCTCTGCTGCCCCTGGGGAAAGGGTCACTATGTGTGTCCTGAAAAGCTCTCTGGGATTTTGGGAACCACATTTTTCCTCCCTTTTGACCTTATGGATAAGGTCTGGAAGGTAGTGAAAAATGTAATCCCATGCCAGGGAGAGTTCTTCCTTCTTGCTCGCAACTGGTGAGTTTGTCCTTAACTTTTGGCCCGAAGAGAGAAGAGCCATCAAAGGGGAGCATTAACAAAGGTAGACTTAAAAGGCTCCGCAAAGTTACACAAGCGCATCCAGAAATGTCTCCTCAGGGAAATTCCTGAACCCACTGCCCTGCTTGCTCCATCTGCTGCGTCGGAAATTAGCATCATGGAGGAGTTAACCACAGAGTTTAAGGTAGAGAGCTAAGAGGAAACCTTGTCTGAAACCCCCGCACCTACTGAGCCTTGTAGAGTATCTCCTAGCACTTTCAAGAGACCCCTCTGCAACCTAGTAAAATGAGTCAGGTAATTCAGAGATTTGAGTGCAAATGTCTTTGAAGAGAACATGCACTTCCTGTATCTGTCCATCGTACGAGACTCCCTGTTGGATGGACAGATGAGGATGTCACTGAAAGCTCTTTTTTTTTGTGGATGCTGCCAATGCCATAGCATCTACTGGGACACCCTTAGTAAGGAATTCCTTGTCTGAAGGCACAATAATAACTTGTTTGGCCTCTGAGGAACAGGTTCCACCGAGTCTGGAGACTCCCACACCTTTTGACTAACCACTTGCATAAGTACATCAAAATGCAGAGACACCCAAGTGGCAGAAGGGTGAGACCCAAAAGCCTTCAGGTATACAGACTTATCCTCAGAAGGGTTAATGGGCTTCTAGCCATCTCTTCGCTTCAGGATTTCCAGGATGTCTGCGAAGGAGACATCCTCAGAGGCTGACCGTGGGGAGCATTCTCACTCATCAAGGTCTGTATCAGAAGTAATGGACTCCTCTGGGGAGTCTAAATGCTTCCTCTTAAAAAGTCTGCTATGAGGGACCTCTTCAGAAGGGTGTTCTGGAGAGGTTTCTGAAGGGGGGGGTCACCCGAGGGGTATCTTGTGGCCTAAGGTCTCTCTGCATGTCTGTGGATGGTGTGGTGCAGAGACAGATGCTGGTGCTTTTGGGAGAATAATGTCCATACCCAAGAGTGGAGCTGCCTGTGGAGACACTACTCTCATCACCCCAAAAGCCCCCCACTCTCCTGATGTGATGATACCTCTGGCTCTGAAGAGCCAGAAGGGATCCCCTGAACCAAGGGGGTTAGTTCCGAGGCCAATGTAGGAGCCGAGTTCACCCGAGCCTAAGCCTCGAGAGGTAAGGTCGGATCTGACAAGTGTCTGATCTGACTCCCTTCCCTGGACCCAACTACAGAGCATCTGCTCCTAGATTCCTCGGGTTCAGTTGGAGCAGAGGATGTCTGAGCAGATGTCAGGCCCGAAGAAACCGGAATAGGTCTTGGCACTGACTGTTCCACAGCGGCAGGTTCCAGACATTCTGGCTTTGAGGTCCAAAGTCGGCTTGGAAGTGTAATCAGTGTTGAAGGGGAGGTCATGGTTGGCTTCTAATCTTTCTTGTTTGGAGCCGATAGTAGTTTGACCAACGCTGGTGTCTTTAAGAATCTGCACACCACCTGATCCACATTATCATCAGGAAGACTCCTGGGGGACCGAGAGGTGGGGGGCAAAAGATCTAACCAGTTGTAGAAGAGTTGACTTTAAAGTAGGGGAGACTGGTACCAATTCTGGGGACTGGCTCTGTACTTCATATTCTATCAGCACCTATGCTGAAGGAGCCGATGATGAAGATTTTTCGGGTCCAGCAATCTTCGGGTCTGAAGAAGTAACTTTGGTCGACTTTTTTACTGGCTCTGAATGGCCAGAAGATGATTACCTTTTTCCCAGATTTGTCAGACTTGGATGAAGGAGACTTGGTCAATTTAGAAATATCCTGACCTCCTCCTAATGCTTCTGCGAAGGGGGAGTTCAGTAAACCTCTTATTATAATCTTGTTCTTCCTCTCAGGCAGTACTCTAGAACTAAGAGTGGCAGATGGAACAGTCTTCTTGTAGATGCAAAGGCCCAAGGGAGTATACACAAATAGCGTGTGCATCAGTGAGAGACATTTTGTGGTTATAGTTCACACACTTTTTAAACCCAAAGAGTTTGACTTCAGGTTCCTTAGATATAATCAGTTTTCTGACAGACTACAACAAAAAAGGTACCAGAAAAAATTTACAACTACTCCCAGTCTAGTAGACAAATGCAAGCTACCCCAATATTACTATATATAATTGGAAACTAGGGATGAAGTTCCATCTGCTGAGTATAACTAAAGAAAACTGAGGATGAAAAAAATCCGAGAGCACTGTCTATATTTAAACTCCTGTTGTGTCAAAGGCTAGTGAGATGTTACGTATTATTTTTAAGCAACAACAAAAAGGGAGAGGGATGGCAGTTCTCTAACTGAAAAGAAGCTGTCTAGCCAAAGGAGAGTGGGGAAGAGAAAAGATGGTTCTCTAACGTAAAACAGACAGCTGCAGCCCTCTAACTCAAATGAGCTGCCTGTTGCTAGGAAACAGCAACAGAAGCAATAAGAAATTTTACTACACACTCTAAATTAAGCGAGTGTGTAAAGGACAGTTAAGAGATAGAAAGATAGTTTTTAATGCCCGTTTTTAGTTAGAGGACTATTTCAAGCCAGGATAGGGAGTAACTCAGGCATAGCGAGACAAATGACGGCCAGAAAACACAACAGAAGAGCAAACTCTCTAAACTGACTAAAAATTGACTAAAATTTAGTCAAGTGTTTAAAATTCCAGATAAAACTGCAAATACACAAATCATTAAAATAATAAAAGATCAGCTTAGCCAGAGCCAAAATGGAAGCACCTGATTTGTTTAGCGGCAAACGAGATCTGGGGAGCTTTCCAAGGGCATGATGGGATAGGGATACAGCCATGAGCCAGTGGAAGACCTTGAGCTTGTAAAAACAGCTGAGTTGGAACCGAGGATCGGTTCCAAACCCCACCAGTTAAGAATGAAGGAGAGATGGGACAACATCACATCTGCATTTATGTGAAATTGGAAACTAGGGATGAAGTTCCATCTGCTGAGTATAACTTAAGAAAATTGAGGATGAAAAAAAATCAGAGAGCACTGTCTATATTTAAACTCCTGTTGTGTAGTAGGTAGTGTCAAAGGCTAGCGAGATGTTGCATTTTAGTGAGAACGCATTTAAGGAAATTGCATGCAAACATTTCTGGAGGCTTTATAGAAAGAAGGATATCAAGCTGGGGGGATGCAGATTATGGCCACTAAGGTGATACTTTGGATGAGGGGGTGGTAGGGGGCAGGTGGGAATGTGAAAAAAAAATCTGAAAACATTGGATTTATGCATGTGTAGATAAACATATACACAGTTTATGATGCACACAGTGCCAGAAAAAGGTATTCTGAGGACCTCTGCTGTGAGAGGAGGACAGGCATAAAAGAAACTGCATTTATTCCGTGATACAGAGAGGCAAGTTTCACTATGCCCACTTTGCTAAATGGTTTGGGATCCTTTATTGATATTGGTACTTGAGAAGCCAGATGAGAATGTTGGGACTGGATGGCTAACATTGGGCCACCCATTTTGTGTGTGTGTGGGGTGGGGGGTTGGAGCTTAAGCTGCTCAGTCATCTAAACCACTTTCTCTTAATGAAAGCTATGAGAATACAGCAAAGCTGTGGTTCCACCAAGTGCAGAGAATGGCAGGCAGTACATTGTATTACAGCTTGGGGTAACAGATTTGTGGAAGCGTGCATGTATCAGATTGGCATGGCTACACACACACACACACACACACACACACACACACACACACACACACACACACACACACACACTCGCTGCACTACTTGATGGTTGAAGAAAGTACAGATGGGTCTAGTACCACACACTTTTAATGTACTACTTAGTGGTTGAAATTAAGTATTTTTAAGTGTTGTATTTGTGTTTCCTGTTTACAGCTGAATTTTGCCTACTGCTTTAAGAATTGAAGATGGTTAAACTGGAAATTCATACTTTGACCCATCACTTGAAGCAAGAACGCCTGTATGTTAACTCAGAAAAGCAATTAATCCAGCGTCTCAATGCAGATGTGTTAAAGACAGCAGAGAAGCTTTATCGTACAGCATGGATTGCTAAGCAGCAGAGGATTAACTTAGACAGGCTTATCCTTACAAGGTGAGATGTGTTACAGAACCCCAAAACAGTAAATAAAGTCATGTATGCTTCATTACTTTTGTCTTATTTGTGTGATTTTGGTAACATTTGCTGTGGATTCCATGTAGCTAGTGGAAAGTTTCTGTTTACAGCTGTTAAAGCTAGTGAGTATTTGAAGTTTCTATAAGAAAATGTTCACCCAATAAGGGCTTCAGTTTTTATTTTGATGTATTTTAATAAACTGTTGAAAATGGGGCTGTATATAGTTTCATGGGTACTTAATTAAGCTATTTTGATCGTTGACGATCTTGTTAAGCCTAGCCTTACATTCCCATGGTATTAGTTTTTTGTTTTTCTTTAGCCCTTGTGTTTTGCTTATGAATAAATAACCCAGAGGTGGGTTGAACAAAAATATGTTGGGACATTTACCTGTTTCCCCATCCATGATGGACAGGGTGTTTAACCAGGGATAAATGTATGGGTACCCATCCATTTGTACAAATTACGTTTGATTTTGTACTTATATTTGTTGGCTCTGAAGTTTCCAACCGTTATATTTAGTGATCCTTTTTCAAGGACACATTGTATAAAATGCATGGAAATACCAGCATTGCAGATTTTTGCTGTACTTTTAGGATCATAGGAGGTCACTAGGCTAATGGCCCTAGGGCCTTTACAAGCTTAGCCAAGTTCTACCTTTTATTTCCGCGATCAGCACCTATATCAAGAAGGACACAGGTGGAACCCCCAGTGTGAATTTACGGATACCCATCCAATTGCCCAGATTGTGTTTGAAGAGGGCCGATGAGGTGTTGTTTGACATGAAGTGGGAGTCTCTTCCAAAGGTGTGGTAACCCCTGGGAGACCAGTCTGTTCCCCTAGCACGTTTTATTTATGTCCCGTACCAGGTTAAGGTCTTTACAGCGAGTAACCCATGTACCATTTGACTTATGGAGATGCAGCATTTGCAATAAAGCAGGGTCAGATATTGGCTTGTATGCAAGGCAGATATTGCCTCTGAGTACTCTGTATGAAACTGAATAAAGTGTCAGTGATTTCAGATGATCCACGTAGGACAGATGCTGAAGACCTAGAATTTTTCCTTGTGACTAACCTTTTTTGTCTCTCCAATTGCTGCATATGTTGGTAAGGTACATACCAAAAGTGGAGTTCTACTCAATTATTGGCCCAATGAGAGAAGAGTACAGAGAGGTTATGACATATTTTTTTTTTTGGGAGGCAGTGTCCTTACTTATGAGATGATCCTTATAGAATGCCCTTCTTACCACTGTGGAAACATGGTTAAAGGTATGGTTGCTGTCAACTTGTGTGCCCATGTCTCTCACCACTGAGAGTATACTTAAGGTGTTGCTATTGATGTGGTAGTTAGTTGGAACATCGCCCTTACCCAAAGGGATGGTACATTTTTTTGCATTGCGTTTAAGGCCATGACTTCGGCACCAGTCATTTGTTTGTGTAAGACCCTCTTGTAGGATGTTGACATCATTTGGAGGTTCTGTGACTGTTCCCATTGTCAACCACAGACCTTTTAGTTTTTGCTTGTACTTCGGAGAAATAGATTTCAAACAGTAGAGGTCACAGGACTGATCTCTGTGGAACACCACTGGTTATAGGTCTGCTGTTGGTGGATTCCCCTATTTTTAGTATATGGGTTCTATCAGTGAGCCTGTTAGTGACCCATCTAACAGTATAAGGGTTGATACGTAATTGGGTGAGTTTGTCAGTGATGCCTGAATTTGGGGGATGGTGTCAAATGCCTTGGCTAATTCTAAGTAGGCTGTATGCATTAATTTCCCCTTGTCCAGGGTCTTAGTGACCGTCTCAAAGTAGTCCACCAGGTTTAACAGGCATGATCTCCATTCGACAAATCCTGAGTAGGGTCACGTGTTTGGAGACAGCTTGTATCTTTGTTGATAAGGTCCATGATAATTCACTCCATGGCCTTGCAGATAAGATTAGTCAGGCTAATAGTTCTGTAGTTCCTGGAGTCTGTAGAAGCACCACCTTTGTGCAAGGGAATAATGGTGTCAGTTTTCCATTCAGCAGTGCTTAGACTGTGATTGAAAACAATACCTGGTGGTGGTGGTGGTAATTCTTGTTGGAGCCCATGTAGGACACAGCGTGGGATGTTATGAGGTCCCATAGATACTGTGTTTTTGGCCTTGGAGAGAGTGTTTATGACTTGCATTTTAGAGCTACAAGGTAGGGGATAGGTGGTAGGGATGTCATGGGGGTACGTGTGGCGGGGTCAGGGGAGTGAAGTTTTCATGGAACAGGTTAGCTATGTCCACAGGCTCAGTAAATGTGGTGGCATTAATTGCCAGTTTGGCACGAATCTTGGCCTTTCCTTTTAGTTATGGATGTAACTAAAGAATGCCTTATGGTTGGTTGTCTTTAGTTGAGGAAGCTAATCTGGATTCATAGTTTGCTTTGGAGGACTTCACAAGAAGTCTTATTTGCTTGTTTAATGTGAGGAGGGAGTGTTTCCAGTTTAGGGCTCGCTCCCTCTTACTCTTAGATAGCAATTTCTTCCTCGTATTGTAAAGCCTGTTAATGGCAATTGTCCACCAGTCAGGCTTGCTCTTCCTTGAGGAGTTGGCTTTGGTCCTATTGGGTACGGCCGAGTCAATGCAGTTATATAGGTGTTTGTATAAAGCGTTGGTGTAGAACTCTGCATAGTTGCCATTTTCATCTGTGGGGGGAGGTGCAGTGAAGCTATTCTCATACTATCCTGTAAGAAGTTATAATCTATTACGGAGAGCTTTTTTAGTTTAGTTGCTGCTGGGTGGTGGGGGTCAGGTGCAATAGTTAGCTCAAATGAGACTGAATTGTGTTCAGATCTCACCAGAGAAAACCTCACAGTTGGGGTTACAGTGGTCCCCCATATTGTTGAGCACCAGATCCAGGATGTTGGCACCGCTTGTGGGGTTGTCAACCAGCTGGCCCAGGGCACTAGCGTTTACAAAGTTGAGGAACCTTTGGGCAGGTGAGTTTGAGCACAAGTAATTTATCCAGTCAGTGGATGGGTAGTTAGTCACCCAAAACCATAGTGTTTGGATGAATCGTGCTAGACTCAAATAGATCAAGTAGGCAGTGTGCGAGTCCTGATTCATGGAGGCAGTCCTGTTGCTGGCAATGACTTGAATAGGTGTTCTACCAACAGCTAATTGCACCTGAAGTATCTCAAGGGAATCTTACTGTTTAACCAGTCTGGAGGTGTATTTATCTTTAATGAGTATTGATATACCTCCTCCTTTAGTTTTCACCGCTAAATTTGTGGTCTGAACATGTGGAAGGAGGTGTAACCTGGTGTGGCCAGGGTGCTATCAACAGCCTTGAACCAGGTCGCCGTGACTGCATAAATGTCTGAGTCTTCCAAGTGAGGAGTGCTTCCAGTGAGTGCAGTTTCTTGTTTAGACTCCTAGCGTTTAGCAGCATAACCTTGAGGTTGTTTCTACATGGAGTTTTTACATTGGAAATTTTGTCATTGAGACACTGCCTAAAAAAGCCACTATGGGGGTGGCAAGAGCCTTAGCCAGCAACCGAAATCCTAGGGGTGAGAGATGAAGAACATCTCTGGCAAAGAATCGAGGTATGTCGATCATGACATCCCAGGCTGACATGCTGGATCTCTTTAGAATGACACCAGAAACTAATCCAATTATTGACATCCAGCCCATGACCCTGTGCAGTAAATGACCAAATGCTAGCTGACTAACAGAGAAAGCAGTAGTTGGCTGTTCTATGTAAAGACACCTTCATTTTTAGGGCAGGACAGAAAAGTTTTTGAATGTAGTTCCATGAAACATGAAGAAACATTCTGGGAATAGAAGTCATGTTAACACACATGCAGTCTGAGACAAAAATCTGAGAAAAACAGAATTGTTTGCAGTAAGCAAATACTGTTTAATGGCAGTCTTGAATAAGGTTTCTGTCTCAACCCTGTTTGGCCTACAAGATGTGAACTTATTCTTGATTTTCGTGCATTTAGTAAACAGGTTTTTCTTATCTGTAGTTTAGTACTATTCGTCGTCTGTATATTTACGCTTCTAAATATTTTGGTACTCTGTTCAATTATCCAGATATAGCTTCGGTAAGCCATCTGACTACCGACATTCCAAAAAAACGCAAAGATAAAGATGGAGACAGGCTGCCTGGGCCTAAAGCTGCCGGCGATGCTTCTCCTAAGCCAGTCACCAGTTAGCCGTTTCTCAGTGAGGTTCTTTTGCAGCCCCTGATACCCGCTATTTCAGAGGCGCATGCCTCTACTGAGACCCATTCGGAGTCCAGTATGCCGCGAGATGCTTCAGTTATGGAACCTGTGGATGTCTCCACCTTGGATGGGTCCAGAGCCGCTGTGCAGGTACCGGATTCTGAGGGTGTTTTCAGGCCTACAGATTTGTATATTAGACCGTCACCATCTTCAAAACTAAGGCCAAAATCTCGATCTATGCCTAAAAAATCAGTGCCTGGACTACATGTGCAGGTCCCTATGCCTAAAAAACAAGTGATCAAAATGGCTAAAGATTTAATTCCTCTGATCAGGGGTAGCCAATCCCCCTTCTAAGAGGCCTAGTCAAGATGTTGATTATGAATCTTCTGAACAGGATTCTATTTCTTCTGACTCTTCTAATGAACAGGAATTGTCTATACCCACTTATGAGGACTCTGATGCAGAAGATTCCATTCCTTCTGCTTCTCCCCTTGAGGATTTTTCCTTTGGGGAAACTTTGCATACCTTAAGGGAACATTTCCACTGGGAAAGTCAGGATTTTTCTGAATCTTAAAAGAGGCTTGGGGATTTTCTTCTTCTTCAGCATAGGCCTTTGGCTATATCCCCTGTTCTAGACATTGTTGATGCTTTTTCAGAATCTAGTATGGTTCCTAATTCTCTGCCTCTGGCTCATGTAAGCCGAACAGATACTACAGGGTTCCTTTTCAAAAATTCTGTTGCAGATCCTGAAACCATTTCTCAGGGTCCCAAGGGCATTAAGGCTTCAACTGCTAAAAATCTACCCCTTCCGATAGAGATCCCAGTGTGCTGGATAGTTGGGGTAAGAAGGTTTACACTTCTGCAACCCTGGCAATCCGGGCTTTAAACTGTTAATTTCATATGCTAAAATATCAGCAGCATATCATGGGACTGCTTAAACAGAAAATGATTTCTGACTGTGTGGAAAATAAAGATTTACAGGATTTATTGCATTCAGCTGAACAAGTTGGAAAACATACTTTGCAATGTGGATTTGCTTCTTTGGAGGCCTCTTGCAGGGCTGCTGTAACTGGGTCTGTGCTAAGAAGGCATGCTTGGCTCAACGAGCAAAATCTGCCTGATCATGTTAAAGCAAAATTGTTAGATGCTCCTTTACAACAGGACCATCTCTTTGGTAATAAGGCTGAAGAAGTTCTAAAAAAGGTGGAAGATACAGCTAAGTCTATGCAAACTGTGAGATTTCTTACAAGTACAACCTCCAAGATTTAGTAGATACTGGCCTACTAAGAACTGGTCCTGTCCAGTTCCTTCAAGGGCCACTCAAGCCAAACCCAGGCACCAGGTTTCAGTCCCAAGGGACTTTCAGAACAAAACAATGGGGTGCCTCCTCTTCCAGATCTGGAAACAACAAGACACCTTCCTATGGTAAGCAGTCTTAATTACTTCCCTTTACACTTACCAAGCACTTGCCTTTTAGCCGCCCCTTTGGGAGGGAAACTGGCTCTTCATGCAAAAAACTGGCAACTTATAACCCAGGACAAATGGGTTTTAAATATAGTATCCCAGGGATACAGATTTCTTTTCCAGACGTTGCCAATTCCAAACGGATGGCCAGACCTGCCCCCAAATCAATGGGCAGAGGCCAAGAAACAAGTACTTTCCCCTTATGGACATGAGGGCTATTCAACTAGTATTCAGCTAGTACCAGAAGAGGAAAAGGGACAGGGTTTCTAGTCAAGACGTTTCCTGGTACCCAGAAAAGACAAATCTTGGCATCCAGTTCTGGACTTATCTACTCATCTTTCTGGACATACTAAAATTCGAAATGCTGACTCTTCACCAGTTACTTCCTATACTAGGTAAAGATGCCTGGTTGGCAACTCTAGATTTAAAAGAGGCTTACCTGCATATCCCATTCAGGGAATCTTGCAGAAGATACCTCCGCTTCAAAGCAGGCTTCTTGCATTACCAGTTCTCTGCACTGCCCTTTGGCTTATCTACTGCGCCCAGGGTCTTTACAAAGTGCCTGGCTCCAGTAATTGCATTTTGCAGGCAAAGAAATATTCAAATATATCCATACCTGGACTATTGTCTAATTCATGCAGAAAAAGGACATTCTTCTAAAACATCTGGCGTTTGTAAAAAGGGTGCGAACTTGTCTAAGGTACATTTATAAGCGAAAAGAAATCACAACTGGTACCCTATCAAAAAATTACATTCCTGGGTGCAAGCTTGAATACAACTGCCCAGATGGCCTTTCTTACGACAGAGAAGCAAATTAATTTGGTGACTTACTTCAAGCAGGTGGCCACAAAAACCCTGCTTTCTGCAAGGCAAATACTGCAAGCCTTGGGGGTTCATGGCCTCCTGCATTCTTCTAATTCCATATGCAAGACTGCATATGAGGAAACTTTAGTGGTATTTAAAAAGTGTATGGAGTCAGCATTGTCACAGCTTGAAAACAATGATTCCTATCATACCTTGCTTGCAACTAGAGTTCCTGTGGTGGGCAGAGGCCTGCCACCAACACAAGGGACTGGCATTCACACCACCCCCTGCCGCCCAAACCCTAACTACCGACACATCAGACTATGCTTGGGGGGCTCATCTGGCAGGGAAGTGCATTCAGGGCAAATGGAGCCCAAATCAATGCACCTTCATATCGATCAAAAAGAAATGCTAGCTGTACAGAATGCACTGACAGCCTTCAAGGACTACCTTCATCCAGGACAATTAATGATAGACAGACAACACCATGGTAATGTGGTACATAAACAAGCAGAGGGGTACACACTCCTACCACCTCTGCAGACTAGCCATGGCACTGTGGAAAATGGCCTTGACCTGTCAAGTACATCTACAGGCTCAATTCCTGCCAGGAAAGCTGAATACTCTGGCAGGCGAACCAAGCAGAAATCTCATGGACCCACACGAATGGAAACTGGAACCACAGATTTTCAACATGTTGACATGCAAATGGGGAGCCCAGACATAGATCTTTTTGCCTCACCCCAGAACTATCAGTTGGACAAATTTGGCACAAGACAACATCACAAAAAAGCCTTGAAAGTGGATGCTCTGTCCTTCAGCTGGAAAAACCTATCAGTCTATGCCTTTCCCCCTCTGCCTCTGCTCTCCAAAGGTCTTCTAAAATTCAAACAGGACAAACCAAAAATGATTTTGATTGCTCCAGACTGACCTCACCAACATTGGTACCCACTCCTGCATAGTGTGTCACACCTTCCACCGTGACACCTGCCTCAGACACCTTACTTACGGTCTCAGAACAACCAAATTCTGCACACTCCACTCCAGACTTTGAATCTTGCAGCGTGGCTAATCACCTAAATTCACCCTTAGCATCCCTCAGCAAACCTGTGATCGATGTCATTTTGGAGGCGGGAAGACCTAGTACTAGAAAATCTTATGCTGACAAATGGAAAAGATTATGTGCCTGGAATCAATCTCAAGGGATAAGCACAGCAGTAACCATCATTCCTCAGATTCTGCAATACTTAACTGAGATGCTTCGCAAGGGCCTGTCCTTTTCTTCCATAAAAATCCATGCCTCAGCCATTTCAGCTCATTACAACACAGAACCTCCCCTCTTCCCTCATCCTCTGCTAAAGCAGTACCTCAGAGGGGCCAAAAACTTAAGACCACCCAGGAGAGCTCTAACCCCTGCCTGGGACCTCAGTTTTGTATTTGAGAAGCTCTCTCTTGGAAAACAGCTTAGCAGTCACTTCAACTAGAAGGATTTCCGAATTACAGGCTCATATGGCAGTGGAACCTTTCATCATTTTTCATTTGGGCAGGGTATCTCTCAGGACCAATCCATCCTTCTTGCCTAAGGTGTGGTATCCAATGTGGCTCTTAATTGGACCATTCATTTGCCAACTTTCTTTCCCAATCCACAGAACAAGGGGGAGCGGATTCTGCATTCATTGGATGTGCACAGACAACTTAGATTTTACTTAAACAGGACTAAATCTCAAAGAAAATCTGAACTGCTGGTGGCATTTGCTGCAGGGGCATAGGGAAAGGTTATTTCAAAGCAAACCATTTCCAAATGGATAAGCCATTGTATTTGTTTCTGCTATATGCACCATGGAAAAACTATCCCTCAGGGGATCAGATCCCATTCCACCAGGGCTGCAGCTACTTTCAACAGCCTTTCTCAGAGGTGTTCCTACCAGGGCCATTCTAGAAGCTGCTACCTGGAGCTCAGTTCATACTTTCACCAAACATTACCATTTACCACTTTTCTCTAAATCCAGAGCTGGCTTTGCCGCTGCTGTCCTGCAGGGCCTTATAGCTGGTCCTAATGCTGTATAATTCCCTCCACCCAACCATAGCTTTGGGAATCTACCCATATGTAATGACTGCAACAGTGAAACACGAAGAACATAGTACAGTTGTGTACACTTACCATAAGTGTAGATGTTCGAGTGTATTCACTGTTGCAGTCCTGGATGTTAATCGTGCATACAGCTGCAGTAATCACAGATTGGTTTTCAGCAGTCAGGCGTTTCCTCGGTCGGCCGAATTCCAAAGTCTTGGTCCGGCGTCGGTTGTCGTCGCATACTCTTCTGACGTCAGGAAGGCCAGAGTATATAAGACACAGCCGACGCCATGTTCTTCAGTCTTTTTTGCCGCGCGGTGCCCGAAGCAGAAGCAGTTCGCAAGTGCCGGTCGGCCAGCTCCTGAATTACGAAAATATTTGGAACCGAAGTCTTCACTAAAGTTAAGTACCCAGTTGGGGAAACTTTTCTTGCCTCAAACCGATGTCAGAAAAAGTTAATAATTGTATTTCTTGTGGGAAGCAAATACCACATAAGGATTTCCATTCCCTTTGCATACCTTGTTTGGGCCCAGACCAAGACGTCTCGGGCTGTCGCTTTTGCGCTACCTTCAATAAACGCACTATCAAGCGTCGGGCGGAGTTCGCCCAACACTTTTTTGGTAAAGCTTTTGACTATAAAATGTCGTCGGACACTCCGACTACCGTTTTATCCAAAAAACGCAAGGAAAAGGACCGACACCACGCCGAAACAGGCTACACATGGTCCAGTCCTCAGCGAGACGCCTTTGCAGTCCCTGACTACTGACGACACTCCTTTGGCGGTGTCTTCTGTACCAGAGACCGCTGGGTCATCGGCCCTTTCCCAGACTACAACCGAAGCCCCGGCTTATGTCGAGCCTACTAATGTGGACAGATCCACCTCCATCCATGGTGTATTTAGGCCTTCATCTTCTTTTTCTATTAAGGCCTTCACTAAATCCAAAGCAGCCAGGCCTCACACTAGGCCTGCTGCTCAAGGCCCATCTCCTGGATCCATGCCTAAGAAACAGATGCTTAAAACGGCTGAGGACCTAATAACTCTTATCAGAGGTTCTCGGCCCCCTCCTGACAAGAGACCCAGAGTGGAGGAAGAATCCCCCTCTTCAGATCAGGGATCCATTTTATCAGAACATTCTGATGCAGAGGAACACTCTTACTCTCCTTTTGAGGATTCGGATGCAGAACAGTCCATTCCTTCTGTATCCCCCCCTGAGGATTTTTCTTTTGGGGAAACCTTGCACACCTTGAGGGAACATTTCCATTGGGAAGGTCAAGACTTTTCAGATTCCAAGAAAAGACTTAGGGAATTTCTTTGGTTACCTCAGCACAGACCACTGGCTATACCCCCTGTTTTGGAGGTACTGGATGATGTATATTCGGAGGCTTGTCTTAATCCTGATTCTCTCTGCCTCCTGCACCAGTAAAGCGTGATAGATATTACAGAGTACCCAGATGTCCTTCAAGGATGCATCTGCAGTCCTTACAAATGGGTTGTCCTGTCGTCAGGCAGCCCTTCGGTCGGCCGGATTCCAAAGTCTGGGTCTGGCTTCGGCTGGTGTCGCACTTCACCCGACGTCATTGCGGCAGTTTTTCGGGTATAAAGGCATCAGCCGACGCCATTTTCCTCGGTCTTTCTTGCCGTGTGGCGCCCGAAGCAGAAGCTGTTAGCAAGTGCCGGTCGGTCAGATCCAGAGATTACTACTACCGAATACTACTTCGAAGACTTCTATAAAGCTAAGTACCCCGTTGGGGACTCTTTCTTGCCTCAGCCGATGTCAGAGAAAGTTAATAATTGTTTATCTTGTGGGAAACAAATACCTCATAAAGATTTCCACTCCTATTGCATACATTGCTTAGGCCCAGACCACGACGTAGCAGCTTGTCTAGCATGTGCTTCTTTTAACCGACGGACGCTTAGACGTCGCTCGGACTTTGCTGAACAGATTTTTGGCTCCGATTTTTGCCTACATTATGCCGTCGGATCCTCCGACTACGCAAATAACCAAAAAACGCAAAGAAAAGGACCGACACTCACGTTCCGCGGTTTCGGCTGAAACCGCGGTTAAGCAATCCACGAGTGTCTCTGTTTCGGCCGAAACCGAGCAAGCGGTTCTTTCTTCAGCAGATAACTTGCCTTCTACCGAGGCCTCTTCTGTACTGGTAGAAACGGCTTCTGAAATCCAGCTTCTGTTGCGATTTCACAGGATTTATCAGACACCATTCCACTAGATATTTCTACCCCTGCACGTGGAGCTGCTAGGCCTCCTCCAGCTATGTCTATTAAGGCCTTTGCCAGGGCTAAAGCAGCCAAAACTTCTAAACCTGTGCCTGCCAAGCCCCCCTCTCATAGGCCCAGCACCAGTTCTCATATGCTTTCTTTGGCACAGGATCTCATCACTTTAATTCGTGGATCCCAGCCTCATCCAGACAGGGCCTCTCTCCCTCCTCCAGAAAAGAGGCCTAGAGCAGAGCCCCCTGAGCCAGTAGCCACAGATGATTCTTCTGATGATTCAGATCATACAGACCCTCCTAAGGCTTCTTATTCTCCTTACGAAGACTCTGATGCTGAGGAGTCCATCCCTTCAGCCTCTCCTCCTGAGGAATTTTCCTTTGGGGAAACCTTGCATGCTATGAGGGAACAATTTCAGTGGCAGGGCCAAGATTTCTCAGACTCTAGAAGAAGGCTTAGGACCTTTCTACACTTACCACAGCATAGGCCTTTAGCTATTCCTCCAGTTCTATCTGTTGATGATGCATTTAATGATGCTTGTACTACTCCTGATACTTTACCTCCGGCTCCTGCTAAACCTGATAGGTACTACAGGGTCCCGGACACTCATCACCACTTATATAAGGCCCCTTTTGCAGATCCAGAGACTATCTCCCAGGGTCCTAAAGCTGTAGCAGCTACTACTTCTAAAAACCCCCTCCCCTCTGAAAGGGAATCCAGGTCCTTAGAGAGATGGGGTAAAAAAGTTTACACCTCTGCTACTTTGTCAGCTAGAGCTTTGAACTGCCAATTTCATATGATTCAATATCAAGAGTTTATGCTTGACCAGTTGACTAAAAGCTGTCCTCTGAAGAATCTTTAGATAAAAGTATGTTCAAGAAATGTTACATAACATACAGCAGGTTAGTAACCATTCTTTAAAATGTGGCTATGATGCACTGGAGGCTTCCTTTAGATCAGCCATGACTGGCACAGTTATCAGGAGGCATGCATGGTTGAAAGAGCAGGCATTACCAGACCATGTCAAATCTAAGCTTTTGGATGCACCTATGGACAAGGTCAATTTATTTGGTGCCCCCGCACAGCAGGTCCTGAAAAAGATGGAAGAGAAAGCAAAATCTGTGCAAACAGTAAAAGATTTCTTACAAGTTCAACCGCCAAGGTTTAGCAGGAATTGGCCCTCCAAGAATTGGTCCTTTCCAGACTCCTCTAAGGCACAAAGAGGCAGGAATAGGCGCTCAAGAGGCAGAAACCAATCCAGGGGTGCCTACAGGGGTCGCCAGTGGTAGGGTAACAACCAACGAGGCACGGATACAGCCACCACCACTACAACAGCTCAATCACAGTGACTTGGCGGTGACACCGCCTACCAGGGAACAACTAGAAGCACCCTTAGGCGGAAAGCTAACATTATTTTCAAGAAACTGGCACTGCATTACAGGAGAAAAATGGATTTTGCAGACTATAGACAAAGGTTACAGGTTCCATTTCCATACATTACCAGGAAAGAGAGGAATGCCAAACCTACCACCTTCTCAAAGGGCAGAAGCTCTAAAACAAATATCTCAATTTTTAAGAATGCGTGCTGTGGAAAAGGTACCATTGATGGAGCAAGGGAAGGGATTTTACTCCAGGCTCTTCCTGGTACCAAGAAAAGAAAACAAATGGAGGCCTATTCTAGATCTGTCCGCTCTAAACACATTCCTCATTGTTCCAAAATTCAAAATGCTGACCCTACAGCAGCTTCTTCCCATGCTGGGCAAGGAGTCTTGGCTGGTAACTCTAGATCTCAAGGAGGCATACCTGCATGTCCCCATAAGACCAATTTGCAGAAGATACCTCAGATTTCTTGCAGGATCAGAGCATTATCAATTCTCAGCATTGCCCTTTGGCTTATCTACTGCGCCCAGAGTGTTCACGAAATGCCTGGCATCAGTAATCGCTCATTGCAGACTTCAGGGAATTCAAATCTATCCCTACCTGGACGACTGCCTGATACAAGCGGACAACAGAAGCAAATTAACAGAAGACTTACAAAGAGTCATCTACCTGCTACAAGCCCTGGGATACACAGTCAATACAAAAAAGTCAAGGCTGATTCCATCCCAAATAATAACCTTTCTGGGTGCAGAACTGGACACATCAAAACAAATGGCATTTCTAACTGCAGAAAAGAAAGAGCAACTTCCTCTCTATTTCTTGGCATTAACAAAGCAGAGCCATCTAACTGCAAGAAAAGTGCTACAAGCTCTAGGCTTCATGGCATCCTGCATAATTCTGGTCCCTCATGCCAGGCTTCATATGAGAAAGCTACAGTGGTACCTAAAGAATTTGTGGTCTCAGCACAAGCACAGCCTAGAAACCAAAATTCCAATGATCCCATGCCTGAAGCAAGAGTTCTTATGGTGGGCTCAGGCCTGTCAATCAAACACAGGACTGCCCTTCTGCAAAAGTCAACCAAGACAAACTATCACGACAGATGCCTCAGACCTCGGTTGGGGGGCACACATGATGGACAAGTGCATTCAAGGCCTATGGACTCAAGACCAACTGCATCTGCACATAAATCTAAAAGAAATTATGGCAGTAAAATTGGCAATCCAGGCATTCAGACCTCTTCTCCACGAAGGCCAGCTGTTGATAAGGACAGACAACACCACAGTTATGTGGTACATCAACAAGCAGGGAGGCACACACTCATACCCCCTATGCTGGTTGGCACTAGACCTATGGGATGTGGCTGTGAGCTACAACCTTCAGTTACAGGCAATTTATGTACCAGGGAAGGAAAACATTCTAGCAGACATACTAAGCAGAACTACAACAGATGCCCACGAATGGATGCTGCATCCGGACATCTTCAAAGCCATCACAAGGGAATGGGGATTACCACAAATAGACTTGTTTGCATCCCCATACAATCACCAGTTGAAGAAATTCTGCACAAGGACTTACCACCCACTTGCTTGGAAGGTGGACTCCCTATCCTTCAGTTGGAAAAGCCTGACAGCATACGCATTCCCACCACTTCCTTTGATGCACAAGGTGCTTCTCAAGATCAAAGAGGAACATCCGAGGATCATTCCGATAGCCCCAGACTGGCCAAGACAACATTGGTACCCACTGCTGAGGAGCATGTCCCGGGTACAAATATGGAAACTGCCCCTGATCCCATTACTACTGACACAGAACAACTACAACATTCTGCATCCAAACCTAAAAACTCTGCAGCTAACTGCCTGGAACATTACATGACAGAAATTAACCCAAATTTATCCCAAAGGGTTAAGGACATAATCCTGGAGGCACGTAGACCTTCAACACAAAAGAATTATGCAGCAAAATGGAAAAGATATCTCATCTGGAGTGCTGCAAAGGGGCAAGATGTGACACTGGTGAACATAGCCAACATCCTGGAGTACTTGGCCGAGCTCTCCTATTCCTCCATAAAGATACATGCATCAGCTATTTCAGCACAGTACAGCTTGGATCCTCCTGTCTTCTCGCATCCTCTGCTCAGACAGTTTCTGAGGGGAATTAAAAACGTAAAACCTCCCAGGAAACCTCCATTGCCGGCATGGGACTTGAACTTTGTGCTAGAAAAACTGACTCTACCTCCTTTCGAGCCAGCAGCTACAGCAGACTTGCAATACTTATCCTGGAAAACTGCCTTCCTGCTGGCAATAACTTCAGCAAGAAGGGTCTCTGAACTACAAGCATTAATGGCAGTACAACCCTTCCTGATCTTCCATCAAGATAGTGTCCATGAGAACAAATCCTACATTTATGCCTAAGGTGGTATCCAGAGTCTCTTTGAATCAGGCTATCCACCTTCCTACATTCTTCCCCAATCCACAGAACAGGGGAGAAAAGCTCTTGCATACCTTGGATGTACACAGGCAATTACGCTACTACCTGGACAGGACAAAAAACAATAGAAAAACTGACCAGCTTCTAGTAGCTTATGCAACAGGAAAAGAAGGAAAACCAATTTCTAAACAGACAATCTCCAAATGGATAGGAAATTGCATTAGACTTTGTTACTCCTACCATGGAAAGAAAACTCCAGAGAACATCAGGCCTCACTCCACAAGGGCCACAGCCACTACCACAGCTTTCTTACAAGGAGTGGCTACCAAGGACATTATAGAGGCTGCTACTTGGACCTCCGTGCATACATTTGCCAAGCATTATAACTTACCTCTATACTCTAGATCCTGTGCTGGCTTTACCACTGCTGTTTTGCAAGGGATCCTGACTACACCATAATCTATTCTCATTACCTCCTCCCCTAGTTTAGCTATGGTATTCTACCCATTTGTAAGGACTGCAGATGCATCCTTGAAGGACATAGTACAGTTTTGTACCTACCATAAATGTAGATGTCCGAGAGGAATGCATCTGCAGTCAGGGTTACCCACCCTCCTTCCCCTCTGAGGTACTCCTAGGGTATTTACCAATCTTCAGCTAGCTTGGGGGGGATCTATTATGGTGTATTTGTTTGTATATATGTACATACATGTTTATTTTGTGTGTTTGCTCTCTACTATTTGGAAACTTTGGCATTTATCCAAATGTAGCCTACCAAGAGGGCACCTGGCATCTGGGGCAAGAAACACTGAGGAAAATGGCGTCGGCTGATGCCTTTATACCTGAAAAACTGCCGCAATGACGTTGGGTGAAGTGCGACACCAGCCGAAGCCAGACCCAGACTTTGGAATCCGGCCGACCGAAGGGCTGCCTGACGACAGGACAACCCATTTGTAAGGACTGCAGATGCATTCCTCTCGGACATCTACATTTATGGTAGGTACAAAACTGTACTTTCTCACCAATTTCTCTACAAAGGCCATAATGCTGACCCTGAAACCATTTCACAAGGCCCTAAGGGATTAAAGGCCTCCACTGCCAAGAATCCACTTCCTGCAGAAAGGGAATCTAGATCTCTAGAAAGGTGGGGTAAGAAGGTATATACCTCGGCCACCCTAGCCATGAGGGCCTTAAACTGCCAGTTTCATATGATTAAATATCAACAGTTCCTGTTATCACAATTAAAAACAAAATGTCTCAACCTGAACAACCAGATTTAAGAGTTACAGGATATGATGCATAGTGCGGAACAAGTGGGTAAACACACCTTACAATGTGGTTATGATGCCCTAGAGGCCTCCAGTAGAGCGGCTGCTACAGGATCAGTCATTCGCAGACATGCCTGGCTTAGGGAACAAAATTTGCCTGATCATGTGAAAGCTCAACTTCTTGATGCTCCTTTACAAAAGGATGTACTTTTTGGTACTAATGCTGAGGATATACTACGAAAAATGGAAGAAAAAGCCAAATCTATGCAAACTGTGGTGGCTGTGGCCCTTGTGGAGTGACTTTCTTACAGGTCCAGCCACCACGATTTAGCAGGAATTGGCCTTCAAAAAACTGGTCCTTTCCAGCCACTGACAAGCCCCAAAGAGGCAGATACAGACACAAGGGGCAGAGGGCAATCACAAGGATCATATAGAGGCAGACAATGGCAATCTCCAGCACCAAGAGGTGGTGAAGACAGTGCACAACAATAACAGGAAGCAAACCCAATGACTCCCTCATTTCCATGCCAAGCAAATCTCAGCTGGCAGCACCTTTGGGAGGGAAACTAGCATTATTTGCAAGCAATTGGCATATTGTCACAACAGACAAATGGATACTGGACATTATAAACAGAGGCTACAAATTTCAATTTCACACTCTTCCGAAAATGAGAGGCATGCCAAACCTACCACAAAATCAAAGGGTAGAGGCACAACTGCAAATTTCAAAGCTCCTAAACATGAGAGCTATACAAAAGGTACCTACGCACCAACAAGGTCAAGGTTTTTATTCAAGGCTGTTCCTGGTACCAAGAAAAGGAACCGACTGGAGACCCATTCTGGACTTATCCATACTAAACACATTTCTACTCGTACCAAAATTCAAGATGCTCACATTACAGCAACTTCTTCCCATGCTGGGCAAGGAGTTTTGGCTGGTAACATTGGACCTCAAGGAGGCATACCTGCATGTCTCAATCAGACAAAGCTGCAGAAGATACCTCAGATTTCTTGCTGGTTCAATCCACTATCAATTCTCTGCATTGCCCTTTGTAAATACTCTGGGCGCAGTAGATAAGCCAAAGTGCCTGGCATCAGTGATTGCCTATTGCAGACTTCAAGGGATACAAATTTACCCTTATCTGGACGACTGCCTGATCCAAGCGGACAGCAAACACATTTACTGGAACATCTGGCATATGTGACACGGTTACTGCTTTCTCTGGGATACACCATCAACAAGGAGAAATCAAGGCTAACACCATCTCAGAAAATAACCTTCCTGGGTGCCAGCTTGGACACAAACACCCAGATGGCATACCTTACGCCAGAAAAACAAGGGCAATTATCTCAGTACTTCAAAACACTAGCAAAAAGTACCAGGCTTACTGCTAGGAAAATCCTGCAGGCTCTGGGATTCATGGCATCTTGCATTCTTCTAATCCCATGTGCAAAGCTGCATATGAGGAAACTTCAATGGTACCTAAAAAATCTATGGTCTCAACACAGTCACAGCTTGGAAGCAATTATACCAATAATTCCATATCTACAAAAGGAATTTCTGTGGTGGGCCCAAGCATGTCAAGTAAACACAGGCCTTCCTTTCTGCAAGCCTCAAGCAAAACAAGTCATAACCACAGACGCCTCAGATTACGCATGGAGGCGCACATGAAGGACAGGTGCATTCAGGGCAGATGGTCCCAAAAGGAAAAGCACCTTCACATCAATCAAAAAGAAATGCTAGCAGTAATAAATGCAATTACAGCTTTCAAGGACTTCCTGCATCCAGGACAATTACTGATAAGAACAGACAACACCACAGTAATGTGGTACATAAACAAACAAGGAGGAACACACTCATACCCCTTGTGCAGACTAGCCATGACTCTTTGGAACTTGGCTCTAGAAAGACAAATCGAACTTTAGGCACAGTACTTGCCAGGACTGGAAAACACTCTGGCAGACACACTGAGCAGGAATATGACAGATCCACACGAATGGAAGCTACATCCGCAGGTGTTTACGGAGATAATCCAAGCGTGGGGGAGGCCAGACATAGATCTTTTTGCCTCCCACAGGAACCATCAATTGAAAAAGTTTTGCTCAAGGACCTTCCATCCAAAGGCCTGGAAAGTGGACGCACTTTCATTCATTTGGACAACATGGACAGTTTATGCATTCCCACCTCTGCCTCTTCTGCCCAAGGTGCTTTTGAAAGCAAGAACAGACAAACCGAGGATGATACTGATTGCTCCAGACTGGCCAAGGCAACACTGGTATCCACTCCTGAGGAGCCTAACACAAACTCCTCCCTGGTCCCTGCCTCTAATACCTCTTCTGCTGACTCAGAACAGCTACAAAACCCTTCACAGTCAGCTGAAAACACTCAACCTCACTGCATGGAAAATTCCTTAACACCACAACAGACCCTACTTTCCAAGGAGGTGCAGGATGTCATTTTGGAGGCCAGAAGACCATCTACTAGAAAAGCTTACTCCGCAAAATGGAAGCGGTTTTGCTGTTGGAATGAGAAAAGAGGACAGGACCCTAGAAAATTGAACTTGCCTCAGGTTTTACAGTACCTAGCTGAACTGCTGAACAGTGGACTTTCATTTTCTTCCATTAAAATACACGCCTCAGCCATTTCTGCAGAATTCAACACGGATCCTCCTTTATTCTCTCACCCACTCTTACGGCAGTTCCTCAGAGGGGCTAAGAATATAAGACCTCCAAGGAAGCAACCAATACCAGCCTGGGACCTTAATTACATACTAGAAAAATTAACATTGCCTCCCTTTGAACCTGCTGCCTCAACAGATCTGCAATATTTGCCCTGGAAAACAGCTTTCCTTCTGGCCATCACTTCAGCTCGTAGGGTTTCTGAACTAAGGCCCTCATGGCGGTGCAGCCCTTCCTCATCTTCCATCAGGATAGGGTTTCCCTGCGTACTAATCCATCTTTTATGCCAAAAGTGGTATCCAGGGTAGCCTTAAACCAAGCCATACACCTACCTACCTTCTATCCTAACCCTCAAAACAAAGGGGAAAGGCTGCTTCACTTTTTAGACCTCCATAGGCAGTTACGTTACTATTTGGACAGAACAAAGTCCTCCAGGAAATCAGAACAACTTTTTGTGTCCTATGCCGTAGGGGCTCAAGGAAATCCAGTTACCAAACAGACCATTTCCAAGTGGATTGGTCACTGCATACGATTTTGTTACTCCTATCATGGGAAAACCTGTCCCTTCTGGTATCAGATCTCACTCCACCAGGGCCACAGCCACCTCTACAGCCTTCCTCAGAGGTGTGCCTACTAAGGATATTTTGGAGGCAGCCACTTGGAGTTCTGTACATACCTTCACAAAACACTACCACCTGCCCTTATATTCCAGAACAAGAGCAGGCTTTGCCACTGCTGTTTTGCAGGGCATTCTGGCTCAACCCAGTTCCTCATAGTACCTACCACCCTATGCATAGCTTTGGGACTCTACCCATCTGTGATTACTGCAGCTGTATGCACGATGAACATAGTACAGTTTTGTACCTACCATAAATGTAGATGTTCGAGTGCTAATACAGCTGCAGTACAGGTTTCCCTCCCTCCTTCCCCTCTTGGTAAGGGCATGGGGCCTAACAACCTCTTCATACCTCCTGACTGGGTTATCCTGCTATGTTTTATTTGCTTGCATTTGTGGATAAGCTTTATTTATGTATTGCCTTCCTTTTGGGGGCACCTGACATCTGGGGCAAGAAAGACTGAAGAACATGGCATCAGCTGTGTCTTGTATACTCTGGCCTTCCTGACGTCAGAAGAGTATGCGACGACAACCGACACCGGACCAAGACTTTGGAATTCGGCCGACCGAGGGACCGCCTGACGGCTGAAAACCCATCTGTGATTACTGCAGCTGTATTAGCACTCGAACATCTACATTTATGGTAGGTACAAAACTGTACTTTACCCTCCCTCCAGCCCCCTATTTTTCTCTGGCCATACCTCTACTTTCTCTCACTATGCTTAAAAGCCCATTTGGTGTATTTGCTTTTGGTTGGAGGTATATATTTTTTGTGTGTTTAATTTTATTTGCTCCCCATTTGGGGGACACCTGACATCTGGGGCAAGAAGAACTAATGTAATGACGTCAGCTGCATGTTTTATACCCCTGACGTCAAAGAAGAAGGGACAGCAACTGACGCAGGACCCAAGTCTTTGTTAATCAGGCTGACTGAGGGCAACCTTCTAGAAGATTACCCAAATGTAATGACTGCAACTGTGAAAACAATCTAACATCTACATTTATGATACATGTACACAACTGTACTTTCTTTTGCATGCAGGCTGCTGTTTTCTCTGTCTGGAGCTTGAGCTACAGCAGCAAGTGTGGAAGGGCATAAGAGACTTTTGAAGACTGGTTGTCCATTATATCTTGGGCAGGATAGAATCCATACAGGTTAGGCTGCTGCACCAGTAATGACTTTGAGTATTTGCTGTTCTGGTAAGTGCAATTTACAGAAATGTACTTTGTTTTAGTACCACATGTGCAGCAGCAGAGCTTTGCACTCCCTCCCCACCCATAGCAAAACTTTTTATATATATATAAAAAAAAAACTTAGACAATGCTGTAAATGAATTCAGTACAACTTTTCTAAATATCCTAAATAGTCTTGTACCTCCTAGAAGGAAGAGGCTAAACACAAATAATGCAATTTGGGTATCCAATAAGAGTAGAATGCTAATGCAGGACAGAGAAAGTGTGGAAAGAATGGCAAAAATATAAAACATCTCAGTATCTTGAAAATTTCAGAATTCTTTGCCAATTGTACTAAAAAAGTAAATCAATGAAGACATAAAAACTACTATAACTTTCAGAATACTATTAAACCCAACCCTAAAACAAATTTGGACAGCCATTAAAGAAATCTTGCATCCTGGCCTAAAATTCAACTCAAATTTCTCTCCCGATAACTCACCACTCAAAACTGCAGTACAGTTCACTCTTATTTTATAGATAGTATAACATTTCTAACAAGGATTCCTCAACATTTAATCCCAACAGTCACATAATCAACACATCCTCTTTCACCTTCAAACCTGTGCCCACATCCTGTATAAAACTGATCTTAAACCAACTTAAACTTTAGTCTTCTTTAGCTGATGATCTTCCAAGTGATTGAAAAGTAACAGCCAGTGGCATTGTATAGCCTGTCTCAATCCTTATAAATAGGTCAATGCAGGAATCCCACTATGTTCTTAGTGTTTCACTGTTGCAGTCCTGACTGTTGAGATTTCGTGACGTGAAAACCCTCGGCTGGCCTGACTTCCAGAGAAACTTATTTTGCCTCCCAGGCTGGTGCATGCCTTAACCGATGTCAGTACATTTTGGGTATAAAGGGAGACAACCTGCTTCTTCACTTCAGTCTTTTCTTGCCACTGAAGTCGAAGCAGATTTCAAGTGCATCAGTTGGTCCACACCAGAGAGACAACGTCATTGGAAAGATATGTACCCCCTTGAGGGGTTCTTTCTTTGACTCATGTCATATAAAGTTAATTGTGTCTAATGTGGTAAATAAATTCCACACAGAGACTTCATACACATTTTGTGTTAATTGCTTAGGCCCAGAACATGACTTCCCTAATAGGTTTAACACTAGAACTGTTAGGCATAGAGCAGAGTTTTTAGCTCATTTTCTGAGGATGGAATTTGTGCAGTCGCATACTGTAGGTTTTACCAGTCATCCTTGTTCTATTTACCTAAGTGTGAAAAAGATACGAAACAAAAGCGTAGGTCCATGGATGACACTCATTCACCCCCTGACTTGCCTACTACACTCGTGATTGTTGAGGAAGGTGAGGCACTTTTGCAGCACCCTTTGATTCAGCTACCAAGGCTTCTGTAGAGATCCGTTTGGAGTCTGACATGCCTTCGGACCCTTTGATTTTCAGCTCATCGGTTGGGTGCGAGACCATTCAGCAGGCCACTGATTCAGATAAGTGACTGCAAACCAGAGACTTTTATGGCCCAGGCCCATTCTAGTGCATCTTCAATCTGAAGAGTCAGGCACCAGGGGGTTGGATGCTCCCAGGCCTAAGGCCAAACCCACACCAAAGAAAGGGCATCGTGGCAGAGTCTTCGCCTAAGCCTACATGCTTCCAGTTTCAGGAACCCCAACAAGATTTAATTATATTGGCTAAAGACTTCATTAACATTGTAAAGTCCAGACAGACTTCAGGGATATTACTCCATGGAAAAGAAAGTGCCCCCCCCCCCCCCTGAATACCTCCCTGATCCACTGCATTCAAAAGAGTCTGATTTGGAGGACTCTGCATCTGAAGAAGGCCCTGCTTACACCTCATATGAGGAATCCGATTCAGAAGGAAAATCTCCCCGCCTGAAGACCTCACCTTTGGAGAGAGTCTTCACGCCATGAGACAACAAGACAACATTCTCTTTGGGAAGCTCAAGAATACCTACAGGCCAAACAGAGAGTCAGGGAGTTCTTGGACCTCCCTGAGCACAACCCCCTAGCAATCCCACCTATTCTGGAAGTTGTGGAAGATGTTTTTCAGGATGCTTCCTCATATCCTGACTTGCTCCCTCCTGCACCCAGAAAGCCTGACCAGTTCTACAGGTCCAGGACTCGCATAAATATTTTTTCAAAAATCCAACTGCTGACCTTGAAGTGGTCACTCCAGGCTCTCACTGGTCTAGGACCAGTATCTCTAGGAACACTTTACCTACTGAAAAAGAAAGTAGGGCTCTTGATACATTTGGAAAGAAAGTGTACTGTCAGCTACACTTACTATGAGGGCCCTCAACTGTCAATTCCATATGATCAGATACCAGCAGATCATTCTTGAGAAGCTAAAACAAAACCTCTTGAGTCTAGAGGATAAAAACTTTTCTAAGGAACTTTTAGATTTGTGCCATTCCAGTTTTCTAGTGGCTAAACATTCTCTACACTGCGGATATGATGCCATGGAAGTCTCCTGTAGGGCAGCTGTCACTGGCACAGTGATCAGGAGACATGCTTGGCTTAGGAAGCAATCCCTCCCTGACCAGGTGAAAGTTTATCTCCTGGATGCTCCCCCTTGACGGATAATGCCTTTTTGGGTCTCAGGCTAAAGCAGTCCTCAAAAAGATGGAGGACAAGGCAAAATCCATGCAAACTGTAAAGGACTTTTTACAAGTTCACCCTCCCATCCCGGTTCAGCAGGAAGTTTTGAGCCAAACATTGGTCCTTTCCCACACAAGCTAGAAGCTAAACAGCGAAAGCCTCAGAGTGACAGAACCTCCAAGCATAGACCACAACCACAAAGATCTAGGCAGTGGACGTCAGAGTCTCAGACAAGGGAGTTCTAACACAACTGCCCCTGCCAGAGAGCAGTTATGACTCTCCACTTCCACCTCCCCTCCCCAACCCCACCTTAAAGCTAGGAGAAAGAGTGTTCCTTTTCAGTCAGAACTGGACCTGTGTTACTTCAGATCAGTGGGTTCTAAACATTATTACCAATGGTTAAACTCTCTTTCAAAGAGCCCTTAAGATTCTAAGGATACCCAGATGTACTCCAAATTCAAAAAACCCATGCTCTAGAACAAATTCAAATTTTGTGTTCACAGGGAGCAGTGGAACCAGTTCCCATGCTCTAGAACAAATTCAAATTGTGTGTTCACAGGGAGCATTGGAACCAGTTCCAGGACATCAAAAACATGAAGGATTTTACTCAAGACTCTTCCTGGTACCCAGAAAAGAATGGTCTTGGCGTCCCATTCTGAATCTGTCAAACTTAAATCTTTTTCTCAGGGTATCAAAATTCAAAATGTTGACCCTACAAGAACTGCTCCGCATGTTAGCTCCTCAGGCATTCATGGTTTCTTTAGACCTATAAGACGCCTGTCTGCACATCCCCATCTCAAAATCGCACAGAAACTTTCTTCACTTCATAGCAAGCTTCAGCCTTATCCTTTTTCAACTGTGACATTTGGACGGTCTACTTCACCAAGGGTTTTCACGCCTTGCTCCTGCTATTGCTTTCTGCAGGACCAAGGGGTCCAGATTTATCCATACCGGGACGATTGCCTAATACAGGCCTCAGACCTGTCGCAGATTCTCAGAGACTTGAAATTCACTGAGGACCTTTTAGCCTCTTCTGGGTTCCCTGCAAACCTAAAGAAGTCCACTACTGTGCCATCCAAACAGATGGTTTTCCTTGGGGCACTCCTGGACTCTTCTTTGCAAAAGGCTTTCCTCCCCCTGGACCAAGTCACCTTTTTGACCAGCTGCTTCCAGAACTTGGAATGCAAGCCATGCCAAACAGCCAGAGAATATCAGTTCCTGGATGCATGACATTTTGAATCCTCATGGTGCCACTACCCAGGCTACACATGAGGAAGCTTCAGTGGTACCTAAAGAATATGTGGTGCCAGAGCACTCAGTCCCTGGACACCGAAATACACCTGATACCTTGCCTCAAGCGAGAGCTCAAATGGTGGGTACAGCTTTGCACCCAGAATGAGGACTTACCCTTCAAAATCTATCTTCAGAGGTAAACCCTCGCCACAGATTCCTCAGACATCACATGGGGGCCCATTCTCAACATCTGCAAACCCATGGGTGGTAGAATTCTCAAACCAAGAGGAGAGAAATAAATTGGAAGGAACTCAAGGTAGTTCTAAGGCTTACCAGCCTTCAAAGAGAAATTGATACCAGGGGTTCTGGTAATACAAACAAACAATATCACAATCATGTGGTACATAGACAAGGATGCACACACTGTTCTGCCCTGTGCTGCCTAGCCATGCAAGTCTAGGAGACAGCACACTCTCTGAGGCTTCATGTCGTAGCACAATATCTATCAGGTGAACAAAACGCCCTTGCAGATCACCTTGATAGGAACTTGACAGACCCATACCAGTGACACCTACACTGAGGTATCTTTCTCAGCATAGTTGAAAAATGGGGAACCCCACAGGTGGACCTCTTTGCCAGCAAGGACAGTGCTCATCTGGAGAAATTCTGTGTCAGAACAAGACAGACATTGGCATGGAGAATGGATGCCTTCTCCTTCCCATGGACTCACCCTTTCATTTACCATCTCTCCCCCCCACCTCTTCCTGCCTTGAGTCTTAAAGAGAAGAGAGCCCAAGGACCATTCTGATAGCTCCAAACTGGTCGAGGCAACACTGGCTTCCACTCCTCCTCCAGTCACCATTCAGAAACCTTGGAATTTACCACAGAGAGTAGACCTCTTCATGCAAGCAAAAGGGAGGATTGTGCACCCCAGTCTGCAGACCCTAAAGCTTTCATATTGGATTATCCCACAGCACCTAACTACTACACCAACTTAAGCCAACAGATGAAAAACATTTTGAAAGAGTCCTGAAGGCTTATCACTAGGAAATCTTATTCAGCCAAATGGAAAAGTTTCTCTACTTTGTGCCACAGGCACCACTTTGAGCCAAGCTCTGCCGACCTTTTGGCCATCCTGGAGTTATCTGGCCAGTTGAGTGGATAAAGGCCTTTCCTATTTCTCCATAAATATATATGCCTGAGCCATCTCGGCTCACATTCCGTTCTTCCTCCAATCTTCACACCCCCTCCTAAGACAAATTCCTTAGGGGTGTGCTTCACATTAGGCTTCCCAGGAAGAAACCCACACCACCATGGGACCTCAACTATATGCTGGAAAAATTGAGTGAACCTACAGCTAATGCCTCTCTAAAATTCCTCGCTTGGAAGACTGCTTTTCTTTAAGCCATTACCTTGGCTAGAAGGGTCTCAAAATTACAGGCCCTAATGCTAGTAGAACCTTTCATTGTCTTCCATAAAGACAGGGTCTCCCTTAGGGCTAACCCTTCCTTTATGCCTAAGTTGGTAACCAGTGTGTCTTTGAATCAAGCCATCCATCTGCCTACCTTCTTTCACAAACCTCAGAACAGTGGAGAAAGATTACTGCACTTCTTGAATGTGCACAGAATGTTACGCTTCTACCTAGACAGGGCAAAATCCTTAAGGAAATCGGATCAGCTGTTCATAACCTATGGCCCTGGATCTGAAGGAATACCAGCTTCTAAACAGACCAGTACCAAGTGGATGTCACACTGCATTTCTTTCTGCTACAGCCATCATGGCACCCCCCCCCCCCACCGAGTTGGTTAGACCTCACTCTACCAGGGCCACAGCTACATTTACAGCTTTCCTTAATGGGGTCCGCACCAAGGTCATTCTGGAAGTAGCCACTTGATCTTCTGTGCATACCTTCACAGAATGCTACCACCTACCGGCTTTCTCAAAATCCAGAGCAGGATTTGCCTCTGCAGTCCTGCAGGGGATCCTCTCCTCTACTTTTTCTCCATCCACCCTCATTTAAGCTTTGGGACTGCAACAGTGAAACATGAACATAGTACAGTTGTGTACACTTAACCATAAATGTAGATGTTCGATTAGTAACTTTAAACCTATAGCAATATTATCTCCCTTCACCAAAATACTTGGAAATATGTATTCAAAAATAACTGCTAGACTATCTCCTTCAGGAAAAACTCCTGTCCATTAAATAACATGGCTTCCCTCCTTCCCATAGTAGTACTAGCATTACCTTTCTAACCTATGTGGATAGTGTCAGTAAAGCTAGACATAACTGCAAACTAGTCTCTTCCTTATTTCTAGACTTGTCTGAAGCCTTCGACACAACTCCTGCTCATCCCAAAAAATACCGAACTACTGCTTTTTCCCCCAAACCCCTCTTTTATGTAAAAGCAAAATTTGAAGTCCTCTCTCTTGATAATACAACCATTGAAGTCACTTTTCATAGCAAATTATTAGGAGTGATAGTGGATGATGAACTTGTATTTGACCTGCATGTACAAAATTGCATAAGAAAAACTCATCAAAAACTAGGGATGCTTTACAGAGCCAAAAACTTTCTCATGGATGCAACTAAACCTACACTTGCTGCTACTAATCTCCTTCCCACACTTTATAATGCTGCCATCCTCACTAACCTTCAGGCTTCACAAAAAGTAGAACTTCAACAATGCTATAACAAAGTTGCTAAATTTGCAGAAAGTACCACTTTCAGAACCCACCACTGTATAGCACTAAAAAACCTAAATTGGTTAGAACTGCCTCAAGTAACATATGCACAGATTTTACCACCTGTAAAAATTATTCAGCATTCATCTGCCTGTCCAGCAGTAAAAAACATTCTGCACAACTGTGTTCCCAGTTGGCCAAAAACTCCTGTCTGTCCACAAACCTATCAAATTTGCTGGGCATTGTTTGTACTTGTACAAGGTTGCCAATGCCTGGAACTCCTTACCTGTCAGGTCAGTTATCCTCCCTCCCATCTTTCAAAACCACTCTGAAAGGCTTCCAACTAAAATTTTACTTTGCTGTTGCTTAGAACCAGTATAAATTATATACCTAAATGTGAACAAGTGCTTTCATTCCTTATACCTCATTACTCTCTCTTCTTCACTTACTTCCTCACTTCTGTCAAACCTCTTCCTTTACTTTCTCTCCAAATATACCACAAGCTTGTTTTTCCTTCACTTCATATTACAGTTCCTGTTTGTGTTAGACTAGCTTACCTTTAATTTTTCTACAGACTGTTTAAAATTTCTGTACATATTAAATGATTGTCATATAACTTGTATTGATTCTTAACCAATGTTTTTATATTATGTCTAATTTGTTATAGCTATTTAAATTGAAGATGTTTTTGTTTTATTTTTGAAAATTGTAAAATTATTGTTCTTAAAATGTTTTGTAATAGTTTAGAGCTTTTCTCCCTGAGCCTCTTTTGAAAATGGGCTTCTGCCCAGATGGACTTTCCTGGTAATCAAATGTCAATAAATAAGTAAATATTTCTGTAATTTGTTAACTACAATTGTAGTTATCCTCCCCCAAACTTGGTATGTATCCACTTTGAAAAATTGCAGCCTGAGGCTCTCTTCTTGGTGCTTCAGGATGATAAAACACCCCCTACAAATAACCAGCAGACCATTTCCACAAACTTCACGTCTACTATTCAATAACTACTTTAGTGAAATTGACTTGTCCCCCCTTGTACTCCTAATTTGCCCCCACACAGGTTCTCTCCTACTTCAATTTCTCTCTCAAGTCATAGCAGACTCCGAGTGACTCTGCAGATTGCCACTGCTGTCTGCAGAGTTTACAAAGCAAAGGCGGTTAAATGGAAGTAATTTACAAGGTCTTTCTTCCATACCCTATTACAATTTCAGGAAGCCTTTTTTATCTTCACACTAACTGAAGGCTTATAGCTCAGACATGTCCATGGCTAATAGAGAACTTAAAACAAAAGATTAAGTAGAGAATCCAGCTGGCGAACTTGGAAACATGTTAACCCCTAACAAGAAGCTTTACCAGTCCTTCCTAAAGCAAAGAAACAGACTAAGTTGGAAACTAATAGTGCAAAAGCAGTGTGTCTAAGACAAGTGGTCTTCACTAAAAAGCCCAAACTATTTGAAAGTGAGTTAAGCAACTCTCGCACAATATCATCAGTAATTCAACCACACTTGCAAATAACCTGGACAGCAGCAGTACTGTCTTCACTATATACTGTATGAAATATCTCCTGTTAATAATGCAAAAAAAAAAAACCTTCCCCATTCTGCCTGCCCTAAAACGGTCACTGATCTGTTCCCATATCTACCCTCAATTCATTTCTGATGCCCTACCTTTTACTTTGCTTGAATAACAGTTAAACTAAATCCCTTCCTTTAAAACGAAATTTCTATGGAGCCAGAGTTGACCAGCTACATAAAGCGTTTTTCAGACTTGAAGCTGACAACAGCAAACTGGTTTCTCATAATTGTAGCTCATCTCCTGCATCTGGTACAGTCCCACCAGCCTTTAAACATTCTATGGTCGTACCCCTGTTAAAAATCCTTTCACACACAGACCAAGGACTGTACTCCCTTTTCCACTCTTTAATAACCTCCTTACTGAATCATGCTGCTGATCAAAGAGCAGGCTGCAGCTGTTTATAACTTTGAAAAAATTTAGTATGGTAGTTTTTTGGATAATTTAGCAGAGACTTAAGGAGCTTATGTGAAGTGGAATGACTTTGAAGTCCATTTTACTTGAGGTCAAATGGCCTCCAAATCATCTCGCAGATGTACCTCAGTAGTCATTAGTGAAAGTCAGGAGGTTTAAGCATTCAGGCTTTTCTGTTGTCCAGTTGGATCCAGTCTCTGAATTACATGATAAGCACTGAGACCACCCAGTTTCTGTTGCTCTTCCTGCTGTCGTGACTCCTCTGGAGGCTAACACGGTGCAGCTTGAAGGCACATCCCATACCATCAAGATGATATTCAGTAAGGCCGCAAAGAAGAAACCTCAGCTTTTGATTTCTTTGGGGCCTGAGAGCGTTTCATAGATCCATGTTTGAGAAGTCTCTCCTACCCTTATATCAGTACTTCAGTAGTCTGCTCTTCCTTGCATTGTTTCTGTTAGTCCTAAAAACAGAAAACAGTGCACCTCTCCTGTTACTCCTACTCCAGTTGATCTACAGTTGGAATGTTATAATTTTTCGCAATGGCTATTCAAAGATCTAATGTCATTAAAATCTCTCCAGTTTCTTTCCATTCCTACTTTAGCTTATCAGAAGATGAAGTAGATTCAGACTGTGATGTGAAATCCTTGGCTTACTAGTCACAGATGCACCCACCGACAGGATCCGAGTCAGAGGACAAAGGCACCCTTTCTTGCGACTCCCCTTTGGACGAATTGTCCTTTCTTGACTGTTTTAAAGGTGATACAGCATCTTCACGGGGGGGGGGGGGGGTGAATAAGTCCCTTGATACGCAGAAGAGATTTTGACTTGTTAAATATGGATGTTCCCAAGTGATCTGCCAGTCTTCTCTGCTTTAGGCTTTATAGGACACTTTCTAGTCTCCTCGCTTGACTCCTGAGTCAAAGCTACCCCCTCCCCCCAAAAAAGGTTTTACAAACCACCAGATTCTCACAGATTTCTTTGCAAAGATCCTTCGTCAGATCCTGCTGTCATTTATATTAAGTCTGATAAAGCAACTAAACTCTTATCCTTTGGTAATGCCATGGATAGGTACAGAAGGAAACTGTACACTTCTGCAACATTTTCTTATAGATTCATAGGTTCATAGGTATGTACAAGGCTAATGGCCCTGGGGCCTTTACAAGCCTAGCCATAGGATTACCCTGGCATAGTGCCACCTGACCTTAATTCCCAGTGCCTCTGTCTAATAGAGTCACTGGAGTTATCACTGGGGTTGAATTTTCTGTTTCCCATCCACTCCTCAAGATTTCTCTTGAGGAGGATCAGTGAGGTGCTCATCTTGACATGTATGGGAAGTTTGTTCCATAGCATGGGTAGTCTCTGGGTTATGAACCTGTCCCTCCAGCATGTTCTGTTAATTGTGGTAATGAGGTTGAGGTCTCTGGAGCGTGTGGTGCAGAGGGATTGGGATTTATTTAGAGGTAGCATTTTTAACAGAGCTGGGTCAGACATGACTTTGTAAGTCAAGCAGAGATTGCCTCTAAGTAGGCAATATGAGACAGAGAATAGTTGGGAGTTTTTTGAGTCTGTCTATATAGGACAAGTGTTTAAGGCCTAAGATCCTCTTTGTGAGGTGCTTATGCTGCCTCTCCAGTTGTTGCAGGTGTCTAGTGAGGTATATGCCAAATGGGGCATTGTACTCTGATTGGCCTAATGAGGGAAGAGTAGTGGGAGATGATGACCTCTTTTTTTTCCTGGATGCAAAACCCTTAGTAATGAGATATGCCACATAGAAGGACTTTCTGACCACAGTGGCAATGTGATGATCAAAAGAGAGGTTGTTGTCAGCCTGTGTTCCCAGATCTGTTGTAGCGCCTTCTGTGTTCAGTGGACTGCCATCAATGTGGTAATTAATAGGAACCAGGTTTTTCCAAAGGGGATCACGACACATTTTTTGGCATTGAGCTTAAGGCCATGGTTCTAACACCAGTCGTTTGTCTCAGTGAGGCCATTCTGTAGGATGTCAGCATCACTTGGGGAGTTAATAATGGCTCCCAACTTGCAATAGTCTGTGAACCTTGTCAGCCAGAGTCCCTTCGTGTTGGCCTGGACTTCAAAGAAGTAGATACCCAAACAGGAGAGGACCCAGGACCGAACCCTGGGGGCCTCCACTCGTGATTAGTCAGCAGTCTGACTTGGAGTCAGCTACTTTCACACTATGGGTTCCATCTGTAAGCCAGTTTGCAACCCACCTAGTGATATAGGGGTTGATGCCAAGCTTAGTGAGTTTTTCTGTGATTCCTGAAGAATGGTATCAAAATCCTTGATCAAATCAAGGTAGGCCGTATGAACCACCTTGCCTTCATCCACAGCTCTGGTGACTGACTAAAAGAAGTCAACTAAGTTGAGCAGGCATGATCTACCCTTCACAAAACCAAACTGTGCATTGATCATGAGTTTGGAAATTCCCTATATCTTTGTTTATTAGGTCCATGATGATGCGTTCCATTGCTTTGCGTATCAGACTCGTCAGGCTAATAGTGCGGTAGTTCCCAGGGTCTGTAGTCGCTCCTCCTTTGTGGAGAGGGATGACTGTAGCAGTGCCCATTTGGTGGGGACAAAGCCTGAGGTGAGGCTGTGATTGAACAGGGCACACAGGTGAGGTGCCAGTTCACTCAGTAGTTCATGTAGAACACAGCCAGGGATATTGTCACGTCCCATAGAAGCTGTTTTCTAGGCCTCGGACAGTGCTGTTTTAACCTGTGCAGCAGTAATACTGGGTGCCTGGCAATCTACTGGTATTGATTGGTCCTTTGGGGGAGGGGTAAAGTTGGCACTGAATCTGTCGGCCAGTGTACTGGCAATATCTGTTGACTCTGTATAGGAGGTACCATTGTGCAGTAGCTCAGAGCAAATCTGGGTATTGCCATGGAGATTCTTTACATAACTATAGAAGGCCTTGCAGTTGTCTTTACTATCTGCTGCAATTCTGTTTTCATAGCTGGCTTTAGAGGATTTGATGACTGATCTCAACTTTTTGTTGAGGCTGATAAGGGAGTTTTTCCAGTCTTGGGACTTCACCTTATCCCGCATCAGTTTCCTCCTCCTGTTGCAGAGTTTGTTTATGGCAGGGGAACACCAGGTTGGCTTTCTTTTTTTAGAGGAGAGTGTTTTGGTTCTATTGCATATGGCGAGATCCATGCATTTGTGTACATGTTCGTACAGTGCATTGGTGTATGATTATACGGTCACGCAACTATTCTCCTTTTACATGGGTGCCGTGAAGTTAGCCACCTCTGCTTTTAGGAGCCCAAAGTTAGCCTTGGAGAAGTTTTTCATGGTGGTTACCTTTGTGGGGGGGGGGGGTGGGAGGGATGTGGATTTCCAAGGTGATTAGTTTGGTCGGATCTAACCAGGGAGGAGCTGAATATTGGTGTAGAACAATGGTTGCCCATGTTAGTAATGACCAGGTCTAGGTTGTTGCTATCTCTAGTGTGGGTAAGAACGAGCTGGTCCAGGGCATTGGAATTGATGAACTCCAAGAAACGGGCAAGTGTATTGGTATATGAGTAGTTTACCCAGTTAATGGGAGGGGTAGTTGAAGTCGCCTAGTAAAGACAGGGTTAGGTTGGATCCTAATGTTCTTCGGGGTGCTTAGGAACGTGGAGTGCGAGTCTTGGGACATGGTTGGGGACCTATAGCAGGATACTATCTGAATCACTGTCTTACCCAATGTAAGCTGCACCTGAAGTATCTCTGATGCGTTATGTTGGGCTTACCAGTCTGGAGGTGTGCTCATCCTATATGAATATGGAAGCACCACCGCCTTAGGAGCTTCGGTCCAAGTTCTGGGGCTGAAAGGTGTGGAATGAGTTATAGCCTGGTAGTGCAATGGTGCTTTCTGCTGCCATTAAGTATAAGCCAGTGTGACTGGGTACTTTGTCTGGTTTTGATGACATGAACAGACTAATTTCTGATTTTCCTGAACTGGGCCACAACTCCCACTCAGTCTCAACTCTGCTACTTGAGTAAAAAGGTGTTCAGTAAAGCGCAGGTCTGATGCTGCTAATGCATCCTCAAGGGCAGTAACAGTTGGATTTGCCTTAAGATATTCTTTTTTGTGGTTTGGAATGCTTGATGCTACCTTGGACAGAGGTAATTTTTTGGCACAGCAATTGCTGTAATTCTCAAACTTGAAAGGGAGAGGAAATAATATAAAAACTTCAATCAACATTTTCTCTCAACTGTACTAAAATTGCCACTCAAAAGCTTGGCTCTTTTGCAAAATCCAAAAATCTTTACCAAAAAGGTAAAAATTGTCCAGAAAGAAAGGGCGGGAAAAACCCAAAATGTATGTCAAAGGACCTAAAGGAGAAGCCTTAAAACTTAGGACTACTACCCCCCCCCCCCCCAATTGTTAAGGAAAACATTTTCATTCCCTGCCTCTGTGGAGACTGAACTTCAGACAGATGGATTTTCAGCATAATTCAGAAAAGCTATAAACTAACTTGGAAATTTTCTCCTCTTCCTTCTGGGTATTCCTTACGTTTGCTCAAAACAAGAAAACCTGATTTTGACAGTCCTACAAAAACTGTACCGTTAAAGGAAAACTCTACCCTAGAACTAAAAAAATACATTTTTTTCAGTCTATCTTTGTTTCCAGACCTATTTTAACACCTCAAAATCACTCTAAATGCTTTATTTGTAATTTTAGCATGTTTACCACAACTTGGGGCTTGATATGTCAATGTGATCTTCTTCTGTTTCAACTCTTTCTCTTTCCCATAAAGCATTTCAAGTCTCCTTTCTGTGACTCGTGCCAGACATAAGGAAGTAACTGTGAATTCCCATGCCATTGACATATAATGGGAAATGTGTGACTCACTGTCAGTTTGTATTCCTTCAGTAAGAGGGCTGCTTCTTTTCTGTTGCTAATCACTCTCATTTATGTTTTGCCCAGGGCTTGCTTTACTTTGAAGTTATCTAGCTGCAGTCACAGCTAGCTGCAATCACAGAAGTAGCTACATTGGAGGCTTTTGTTCTAGGTGTTCTTTTGTAGTCCAACATGAATTGACAGTCCCCCCCCCCCCACACTACTGAAGAGGTGTTAAAACTGTCACTGCAATTGACAGCTCAGAGCTTAAAGGAAGGGACCTCCAATCTAAATTTCTTCCCTCCTGCCTGCAGTAAGAATTAATTATTTAATTAGTTTGCTAGCAATAGAAAGATTTATTTATTTAAACACTTTTCAGTTTAATTTTTGGAAGCAAGTTTCAGAAAAGTATTGATTATTTTAGTGTGTTTTATTACTAGTGACTTTTGATTTAACTGTAAATATGTCTACATTATTATGTTAACTTATTTTTGCGTACCCATTCTGAGGAATAGCTGTCTAGTGAGATGCTGTTTCAGTAACTTCCTGACATTCTACTCATCTCCACATTTTTTTAAATTACAACAAAACAGTAATTTTAAACCTGACTCCATGAAACTGGCACAGTAAAATAAAGTACTGAAAACTCACTGTATTCTACAGTCCATGCAGTGAAACATTTTTTTTTGGGGTGGCTACTGAATATTTTAGGAAATTAAGTATCACTTGCATTACACACATAACTAATGCATTTTTCAACTTAATGTGATATTCTCAAATTCAACAGCAAACAATTAAGTCTTTATTCCTTGCCCTGCATCAGTAATTTTTCTTTGAGACACTCCTGTCTGTGCATATTTTTACTTCTAATGTTAAACTGCTCATCTTTTGAATTGTTAATGTGCAACAGACACACTACTCAGCCAAACAGAGTCCTGCGTATTTTCACATTACAACTTATTCTACTGTCTCTCCAAAAACTAAGAAAGAAAAGTGTGCAGTTTGCATTAAACACGACTTCGGAAGGTTACAACCTTCAGTAATCTGAGGATTGTAGCATGAGTACGGAATATCAAATTTTCCTTCATAATTTTCCTGTCTACCTGTGTACAAGTCACTGTACTAGGTTGTGCTGTGTGGCCTTTTGGAATATTGCACATCTTACTCAAAGTTCTCCTGAATACTGCAGCCAGAGATCCAAAAGCATACTTCATAGCAGTGTGAGCTTTGTGAAATTTTATGTAGACCCTACAAAATTACTTTTGGATATCAAAAAATGTTATATTACACATACTCCTTCACGCACCCATGCCAATGAAAAATAGCTGCATGACTGCTGAATCATACACCAATGCACTCTATGAACATATACATAAATGCATGGAACTAGCCATACCCAACAGAACCAAGAGACTCTCCTCCAAAAAAAAGGAAGCCAATCTGGTGGCCCCCTCCCATTAATAAACTCTACAACAGAAGAAAGACCTTTCAAGTCCCAAGACTGGAAAAATTCCCTTAATAGCCTCAACAAAAAGTTGAGACCCCTCAACAAATCCTCTAAAGCCAGCTATGAAGGTAGAATTGCAGCAGACACTAAAAACAATCACAAAGTCTTCTACAGTTATATCAGGAACCTCCACAGCAACACCCAGATTTCCTCTGAGTTACTGCACAATGGTACCTACTATACTGAGCCAACAGATATTGCCAACATACTGGCTGACAAATTCAGAGCCAACCTTACCCCTCTCTCCCCCCTAAAGGACTAATCACAATACTGGAAGAATGCCAGGCACCCAGCATTACTGCAGTACAGGTTAAATCTACGTTGTCCAAGGCCAAGAATACAGCTTCCATGGGGCCCAATAATATCCCTGGCTGTGTTCTACATGAACTACAAAGCGAACTGGTACCACATCTGTGTGCCCAGTTCAGTCACAGCCTCACCTCAGGCTTTGTCCCTACCGAATGGCGCACTGCTACAGTCAACCCTGTTCATAAAGGGGGAGCGACTACAGACCCTGGGAATTATCGCCCCATCAGCTTGACAAATCTGTCTTAGAGAACAGTCAGCTGTCAAGGGGAGGATTGTTGAAGTTTACCAGAAAAGTTCCTGATGACTACCTAAATGACAGTCCCTCTCTGCTGCCTGTTACCTCAGGAAAAAGGAATGAGTGAACAGTTGGTCAGTGGTGGTGATGGATTAGGGGTGGCAGTCAGCAGGGGAGCAACAAAAAATAAAGAGAAACAAAAATTTAATCTGAAAGTATCCCTGTCATTTTTTTTGTTTGAAAAATGCAATATGATATTTGCAAAGTAAAATTCCAGGAAATTCATACCAAGCTGTCTGTTGATAAACAATAACAAATAAAACTAACTTGTGGTAATACTTGTCTGATACTATAGAGACAAGTAAGTAAGCACTGTGACAAAGAAACACAGGCACCACAAGGCATTCTATAGTTATGTCAAGAATCTAAATGGCAATACTCAGATCTGCTCTGAGCTACAACAGAATGGCATTAAATATACTGATCCCAAGGATATTGCCAATATCCTGGCAGATTGATTTAGTGCCAACTTCACCCCCTTCTCACCCCCTAAAGGGCCCATCTCAATACCAAAAGATTGCCAAATTCCATTAATCATGGCCACACAGGTAGAAACCACACTCTCCAAAGCTAAGAATACAGCATCCATGGGACCAGATGACGTCCTGGGCTGTGTACTTCATGAACTACAAAATGAACTGGCCCTTACCCAAGTGTCATGTTTAATCATAGCGACACATCAGGCGTCATGCCTAAGTGGTGCACAGCTACAGTTATCCCACTCCACAAGGGGGGATCCACCTTGGATCCTGGGAACTATCGTTGCATCCGTCTGTCGAGCCTGATCTGCAAGGGCATGGAACGCATTATCATGGAACTTATAAACAAAGACATTGGCAGCCTTCAAACACTAGACCCCACCCAGTTTGGGTTCGTGAAGGGACGATCCTGTCTCCTGAACCTGATTGACTTTTTTGAATCAGTCTCCAGAGCTGTGGACGATGGTAAGGTGGTCCACACAGCCTATCTGGACGTCGCCAAGGCCTTCGACACCATCCCCTACTCTGGAATCATAGATAAACCTAAGATATTCTACAAAAGGGCCTTACAGAGACAGATTCTTGGTGCCGGAGACATGGGCTCAAGCTTAATGCCAAGAAATGTATAGTTATCCCCTTTGGGGAAAAAACATGTACCCATGAATTACCACATAGGTGGCAGTACACTAAACACTAAAAGTGTGATGAGACTTAGGGACACAGGTGGACAGTGGTCTCAACTTCGATAATCACATCACCACAACAGTCAGGAAATCCTGTGGCACACCTCATCACTAAGGGCTTTTCATCCAGAAAAAAAAGAGGTCATTGTCCCACTGTACTCATCCCTCATTAGACCTATTATAGAGTACAACGCCCCGTTTGGTATGTACCTCACAAGACACCTGCAACAGCGGGAAAAGCTGCAGAAATACCTCGGTAAAAGAATCACAGGCCTAAAGCAGATGCCTTATGCTGACCCTATAAAAAAAACTCCAGCTATACTCTGTGGCATATCGTCTACTCAGAGGCGATCTCTGCTTAACATACAAGGCCATGTCAAACCCTGAGCTGTTGGACATGCTCCACTTAAAGAAATCCCAATCCCTCAGAGCCACACGCTCCAGGGATCTAAACCTTGTCATCACAATGAACAAAACATGCTGGAGGGATAGATTCCTGACCCAGAGACTCCCCATACTCTGGAATAGACTTGCCCATACATGTCAAGCAGAGCGCCTCCTTGGCCCTCTTCAAAAGAAACCTTGACGATTGGATGGGAGATAGGAAATTCGCCCCGGGGGATCATGTCAGTTGCCCTGCTAGACAGGGGTCCAGGGAAGTAAATATTGTGGGAAGAAATATCCGGAGAATTGTTTGGCTAGGCTTGTAAAGGCCCTAGGACCGATAGCCTAGTACCAACCTATGAACCTATAGGAAGTGAGCATAATAATGAAATATCTGAGGAAAAAAGTTGCCAGGAGAAAATGTGATTTTTTTTTTTTTTTTTTATCCAAGTGTACGGAAGGTTTACAATCACTGCCTTAGTCCTGTACTGCTAATAAGTGCACTTTTGGAGAACTCATTTTACTATCAGGCACATAAAATGGACATCTGAATAAGGAAGAAATCTGGTACACAAGTTCATAGGTAATTACTAGGCTGATGATGCTAAAGGCATTTTCAACCCTAGTCTTGCTTCCCAAAGGTGAGAATCAAACCTTGTACTTTGTGTGTCTAAGGTAAACATCTTAATCATTATGCCAACCCTCCCAACTGCATCAGAAATGACAATTAAGGTATTCTAAAAATAGTTTATACATATAATGCTGGGGAAAGAGGTACAATGGCAAGGTCATTTATTCTAATACCTCAAGAAAATCAAAATAGTTAAAACAATACCCCTGAGTCAAGCAAAAATGAGCTAATCCAAGTTCTTATACCAAAAACGAATTGTGATACTTATGTCCAAATAATTCATAGTGTCTGTCAGACAAAAAAAATAGCAAAATCATCTGAGACCACATTATTCCAGGGTAACAGAACAGCATACTTATCTGCCCTTGTCCAATTGCCATCACACTTATCTGTTATCTACAAGTCTTCACAAATGCATATGTGCATCAGCTGGTGAGGCCAGATAAAATATTGCTGCTTAGAAACAAGCAAATACGTTATGCTTTAAACATTGTGTGCTCATGATAACATTCTTACATTAGTAGGTAACATATTTGCCAGAAGATACGCAAGCATATATGGCAGATGGGGCTGGGTTTTCACACACATTACTTACATCTCCAAAGGTGGATAACCCACACTTCAAAATGCACACATTCTAGCAGACAGTGCTACAGTAAAGAATAAAAGGAAGTCATCAACACTGGGGAAATGGATGTGAGATGGCACGACAATAAAGAATGAGGTGGTAAAATTATAATTGCTTGCATCATTGACATGTACCTAGAGCATTTATACACAACAATGTACGCTTATCTCAAATGGCTTAGTGGTAAAAGGTTGGCTGTAGAGTACAGAGTCCTGGGTTTGAGACTTGCAAGGGCTGATTATTTGATCGCCTAGTACCCACCTATGAACCTATAAGCAAAGTTTCTCATTAGCGTTCTTCAAGAAGAATCTTGATGAGTGGATGAGAAATAGGAAGTACACCCCGGGGATCATTTCTGTGGCTCTGCTCGACAGGGGCACAGGAAATTAACTTTCTGTTGTGGCGTAAGCCAGGGAACCTTGTTGGCTAGGCTTGCCTAGTACCTACCTATGAACCGATTAAATACAAACTGCAAAAACATAAGGAAAATGCTACAGCTCAGTCATCTGCTGATTGTCTCTAACTCCAGCTTATCCTTTATCAAGTAAACAAAGTGTAAGAGAAATCTAAGAGTTCTCATCATGGATCACTATGCTACATTTACCCAACTCTACCTTTAAGACCTTACTCCACTCCTATCTCCCCTCTCTCTCTCTGGGAATGCTCCTGCTCTTATTCCACCTGATGCTGTCCACCCCTCTTACTCCTTTCCCTTTTCAAGAAAAAAAAATGTATGCATTTTTCCAGTTTAATTGTTCAATTTTATTGTCCTCATATATTAACTATTTGAATTTTTCTTGCTTTTATTGTTGTAAATATTGCAAATTCTATATTGGAGTTTTTATTGTAGATTTGGCAAAATCTTTTTGGGGGCTTTTCTCTCCAGGCCTCCATTGAAAATGGGCTCACCTAGACCCAGTGGACTTTCCCGGTCAGCAAACTGCAAATAAATAAATAAACTAGGCTAATGGGAACCAATATGCAGTACTGATTTTACATTTTGCCAGTAGGCCTTTTAAGTGTCTCATTGTGTAGTTTATATGCTATTAATCCTCTAAGGAAGCTGCAGCTAGTAGCCCACATGTTCCTATCCAATACCCACAAACAAGGAAGGACCACACACATGTACACATGCACACATACTCAAATAAGCAAGTACTCAAGTAATCTGTGCAAATAAGCCAAAAAGTTGGAACATCCTACCCGCACACGGAAATAACTGCCCCTCCCAAACCACAGTTCGAGTAGGAAACTTAGTACAGAAATAAATCCCAATACTGCACATTACATTCCTTAAGGAAAAATGCAACAAAAGTGCACTAAACATGTACGTCATACATCTTCCTCAATGTGCATGCAAAATACAACATCTGAAAAGGTGTAATTCATTACAGTTCCAGGAAACGTCTCTCAGAAGTAATAAAAGTTGTACATAACCTGAAATATTCAGCAGGTGCCTGATGCAATTATATCACAGTCTGATGCTACAGCGGTCTTCTGCCATGATGATTAATTAGTTTTGAAATGACCCCTCAAAGACCGACCACGTACCCATGCAACAAAACACAAGTCATTATCCCTAATATATTCCTCAAAAGGGTCTAAATTCATGATTCTTCCTTTCAAAAAATTCAACCAGTTTTGTTCAAAATATAGGACAAAAAGAATTAAGTAATATAAAAACATTACACTAAACTTTCTTCCAACTTTTCCCTCAGACTGTAAGTTCTCAAATGTGACCAAAATTTGTAATCCTTTCAAGGAAAAGCACTGGATAGTAAGGAAATCTCTCTGTAATACAGAGAAGACTCTGCACTGACACATCAAAATTAATGGGCACATTTTCACCTCATTTCACACCTTTTGTGGAATTCTCTTTGTTAATGAAATGTTTTCAAGTAACTATGAACTATGGATTTGTAGCCAACAGTGATGAAGCCAAGTTTGTAGTAAAACACTCCTGAGTTAATAAAGCTTTCTATAGCACATATTATAACTTTTTGTAACAATACTGCCATTATTTGCATATATTTTACATAGCAGGTAAGTAGAAAATGTTAGTTAAAATGTAGTTAATGATATAAATTACAAAAACTATGTTTTTGTGAAGACTGAGATGAAAGTTTCAACATTTTGAAATGGTACTGGACGTTAGCACTAGATGCATAGGGTAAATGGTAGCTTTAACAGATAATTTCAGACACGCATATTTCCCTATGTTCCATATAGGTGACGGTGTGGTCAGCATACCTCTCAACCTTAGTGCTATAAATCTGGACACAGCCTAAAATTGGGAAACAAAGGCCCAAAAATAGAGACACAAGTTAAATATTGCTCTTATAAACTTAAAAAGTTGGTAGAATAACAGGACTGGTATTAGCATGTATTTTCTGAATACTTTGAATTCTCAAAATGTCTGTCATTATTTAGTGACTTCAGTCCTCAGTGATTTATTTGCCAAAAAATAATGGACATGTATCCAGTTGGACTAGCCTGGTAAACAAATGTAAAATAAAATAAATAATAAATAAATAAATAAAATATAATGAAAAAAATCTGAAGTGTCTATGAAAATCTGAACAGTTGAGAGCTATGGTGGTCACTGACCATTAGTGGCAGATGGCAAATAATGAACAGAGGAGTACAACCACTCATCTCTACTGAGATGTTCTGAATCTTATTTTCTAAGAGTGAATTTACTACTGCAGTTGAAGCATGTAGAGTGGTTTAGTCAGTATTTGTTTGCATTCCAAAGTCACCTAAAATTGAGGGCCTCTGCTACAAATGTATATATTTAAGTTGGCAGAAAGTAAGCACTGTAAACAAACAAACCACTGGAAATGAACAAACAATATATTAAAGCTCCTCAAAGACAGAGACATCATAGTACTAGAAGACCAAAAACTAAACTTCCAGTCACTCATGCAGTCAAATGCGGAACCAAGACAAAAAGTAACACTGTACAATGACTGTAAACAGAGCACATTCGTAGAGCCCCCCAATGATGTTAGCATACTACAAAACGGACTGACGCAAACAAATGACTGGTGCCAAAGTCACGGACTAAAAATAAACTTACAAAATGCCTGATTATCTCATTTGGCAAAGTAGTAGTCCCTGCTAATTATGATACAGATAGTGTGATGGGAGTGTGGGTTGTTTTTGTTTGGGTAATCATCTGCAGCCATCTGCAACAACTGGAAAGGCCGCAGAAATACCTCACTAAAAGAATCACAGGCCTAAAGCAGATGGCCTATGCTGACCGCCTTAAAAAACTCCAGCTATACTCGTCGCATATTGTCTACTCAGAGGCGATCTCTGCATAACTTACAAGGCCATGTCAAACCCAGAGCTGTTGGACATGCTACACTTGAAGAAATCCCAATCCCTCAGAGCCACATACTCCAGAGATCTAAACCTTGTCATCACATGCTGAAGGGACATGTTCCTAACTCAGAGACTCCCCAGACTTTGGAATACACTGCCCATACATGTCAAGCAGAGCACCTCTTTGGCCCTCTTCAAAAGGAAACTTGATTGGATGGGAGAAGGGAAATTCACCCCAGGGATCATGTCAGTCACCCTGCTAGACAGGGGTCCAGGGAAGTAAATAGTGTGTGAAGCTGGAGGAAAGCCTTCTAGCTTATCAGTGGAAGTGGTAAACACTAGGTAACCTGTATACCACGAGAGGAGAGGTTCTTGGCCCAGAAATTGTAGCTTATTGACCATTTGGACAGTTTGTCCGTCTCTTTCAACTTTCTGGTTTAAAAGACCACATCTGCGCTTGTTTCCCATCTTTTCTGTAACTAACCTACTGGGTAGCACTAGAAAGCCTTAAACTGATACAAGCCTTCTAGCATAGAAGAGAGGCTTTGGAGTGATTAAGTATCAATTTTCTGTACTTTCTTGCTGTACCTAACTTGTTTTCCGCCTAAACGCAGATTTTCCAGCATTTATTGTGATTTAAAAGCTTGTTTTTTTCACATATTGTACTTGTATTTGACTGCCTGCAGTTTTTAAACAGTTTTTTGTTTAAATCGTTTGTTTAACTGTTGTAGGCCACACACTAAAGTGCAATAGCCTTTTCTGATCGTTTGTAGTTGTTTAAAGCTGTTTTAAGTGTATCTTTTACTGTTTTTGCCTTATCTTTACAAAAAAAAAAAAAAAAAAAAAACTTTGTTTCCTGCCTTTCTAAGCTAGTATAGTCCAGTTTTCAGGCTAGTGCTGAAGTCAGGGCTGTGATACTAGTTTCTGAGTTGCCCATACATTACTTGGATAGAAGGAAGTTTCTCTGGTCACCTGTGAAAGAAGGGAACTTTGAGCAACCTATCTGTCCCTGGAGGAGTGGTTCCAGCACAGAAATTAGTAGTTTGTTGGCCATTTCTCTCTCTCATTTCCCTACTATAAAAACCGTGTTTGCATGGTTTTGCTCACCGGGCAGCGCCAGTTAGCTACTGTTAAATTATTCTTGGCTCCACTAAGTCTCCTCTTCAGTTTTTCCCTTGAAACATGTCTAACTCTCAACCTAAGCACTCAAAAAGCATCTTGCTCAGACCTAATAGCAAGCACTAATATACCCTGACACTGATTGCCCAGCGGGGCAAGGCTCTTTATTCACCCCTCACCAACCAAGCAGCTCACCCTACTATTCAGGCATGACCAAAGGGCAATTTCAGGTGTACTCTCCAGTCCAGCTGGTGAATCTGGGAATCCTGAGGCAATGTTACATCTGCCTCATGTACACAGACAGCCCTCTCATCCTACCACAAAACACTAAAATATGCGAGAGATGCAATTATACAGCCAAATTGGAAGCTAAGCTGTCTCCACTCGACTGGAACAGACAGGAGGAGAAGGTTAATACTTGCACCACACCTCTAGTCGCACACAGACCTACTAAAACAGCACTGGCAAAAAATGCACATAAATACACAAAATCATACTCGGAGGCTCTAAATAAAAACCTGCAAAAGCATCAGAGACCTCCAAAGCAGACACCCAAACAACCTGCACCTCCCGTCACAAACCAGACAATGCATAAAACACAAAATCAGTGTGCCACACCATCACAGCCCTTAAGGCGAAATAACATACCTAACACACTAGTAATAGGTGACTCTATAGTTAGGCACACTGACATCCTACTCACTAGGCTGGGCAAGCAGAAGGTTACTGTTAGCTGCCTGTCGAGAGCCAGAATCCGCCATGTAACACAAGCACTCTGGTCACTCCAGAACAAGTACAAATATGACTCTGTCATTGTTCATGTTGGTGTAAATAACCTGAGACATACCTCCCTGGACTACATGAAGAGAGACATGGAAGAGCTCTCTGATCATGTAGCCCAGGCTGGTATGACCCTGACCCTGAGCAGCATCCTGCCCTCACCAAGAATGATACCTCAGTATAAAGAAAAAAATTAAACAAATCAAAGTGAGCGTTCCACCATAATAACTTATGAGGAATTATTATTGAGAATGAGCAAGATCATAGCACTAAGGCACTTTAGTTAACACATGACAAGTCATTAGCTTTATATTTTTAACATAAATTAATATTTAGTAGTATAGTACAGAGTGTAAAATAAAACTATACTAATTGATCATATACCACGAATATTATACCATAACAGAACATTTAGTTAAATATGTCAAAGAAGGATCTAAAAAATATCTTTTTTATGTATGAGGGGCATTATTTATTATGTGTTCAAGGAATGAATGAATTTAATGGTGTGTTAGCACCATCTAGTGGTATGTGAGTGAACCACCAGTAGCAAAGATTAAACGCTACTTTTGGTAGGGATGGAAGTTTATATATAATTTTTTATTGTTTTTTGTTTTAATAAATGTATAAGTCACATATGAAAATTTTTAATTGAATATTTTAGAGTTATTAAGTTAAGACTAATGAAGTGTGTGAGATATCTAAGCGCGTTTTAATTCAAGTATGAACAATGAATTTAATCACAAATTAATTGTTGAAATTGAAATGATTGTTAGTAATGATTCACTTAAGTAGATAGGATATATAAGGGCTGTGCCTTTCTAAGCTCTTTGTACAGTCTGAGGAAGCCCTTATTAGGGTGAAAGCGCTTACTGATTTTAAATCATTGTGAATAAAGAACGTTCCGTTTTATACAGAAAGTTGGAGCCATTGTTTTTCATTCAACATTTATTCAACATTTTGGAAGTCTCAAGAATTTGGCTGCTAAACTGGAGTTGAAGTAGTGTTTGCCTCCCTATACGTTGGGAACTTGGCGTTGGTGCTTTGTGACTTTGTGTTGAGCTAAAGCACTTGTTCGTAAGTGCTTACCGCATCAGTGTGTGACTGTCGGCTTGGACATTCAGCGTTCCTGCACGGAGGTTGGTTTTAGTATAAAGAAAAAAATGATCAATTTCAACAATTGGCTAAGCTTCTGGTGTCATTCAAAGGGGATCCAGTGTTTGTCAGCCTGGGACGACATGCTCGACAAGCTGCGTTGCTTTGCAAGAGGTGGCTTGCACCTGTCACCCCAGGCTTTCGAATACTGGCCAAGGCTCATGCTGCCCCCATAGTGCCTTTTTAGGCAAGGCACAAAAGTCAAACCCACCTCCGTAAACAGCATAATTAACAAAAGACTGAGGGTTATGCTACTAAATGCCAGGAGTTTAAATCTCAGAATGCACGCGCTTGAAGCACTCCTCAGTATGGAGAACGTTGACATCTGTGCAGTAACTAAAACCTGGTTCAGGGCTCCAGACAGCACCCCAGCACTACCGGGCTACAACTCATACCACACGCTTTGGCCACAGAACACGGACTGAAACACAAAAGGAGGGGATGTATCCATATTCATCAAGGATACCTACACCTCCAGGTTAGTGGCGCAGCATGATACCTCTGGGATCATCCATGTGCAACTAACATCGGGCAAATCTGCAGTGCAAATTGTGGCCTGCTACAGATCACCCTCAATGACCCAGGACCACCACTCCACCTTTCTGGAGACATTGGAAAACATGAAGGTCCTACTGACCACCCTGATATTGGGCAATTTCAATTACCCTACCATTCACTGGGAAAACTACTCCAGTACAAACTTCCAGGCCCAGCGCTTCCTGGAATTCATCAACTCAAATGCCCTGGATCAGCTGGTAAACTCCCGTTCCAGAGTTGAAAACATATTGGACCTGGTCAAAACCAACATGGGCGACAGGTGTTCCACACCGGAGGTCAACCAGTCACTGGTTAGAGCAGACCATAAACTAATCACTCTGGATGTCCACACCCCACCACCACCCCCAACTAAGGAAACCACAGTAAAAAACTTTTCTAAAGCAAACTTCACCTTACTTAAGACAGAGGTGGTAAGTTTCACAGCCCCCATGCTAAAGGATAACGCTGCGCAAGATGCAGAAACCTTTACAAATGCACTCTGAGCACCTACAAGGATGCATGGATCGTGCCATCCCTAGCAAAATCAAGACTCACTCCTCTAAGAGAAGGAAAACAGTTTGGTGGATCCCTGCCATAAACAGGCTATACAATAGGAGGAAACTAGTTCAGAAAAAAAGCAAATCCCAAGAAGGAAAGACATCCCTGATCAGTATCAGTAAGAAACTAAGGTCCCTCATGAAGTCATCCAAGACTAACTTCAAAAGAAAAATAGCCAAGGATTCAAAAGATAACCACAAAGCCTTCTTTAGCTATGTTAAAAATCTAAGTGGCAACTTGCAGATATGCACTGAACTAGTGCAAAATAGCACAAAATATACTGAACCTACTGATATTGCCAACATCCTGGCAGATAGATTTAGTGCAAACTTCACCCCCCTCTCACCGCCAAAAGTGCCCACAACAATACTGGAAAAGTGTAGTGTCCCAAAAATCACAGGCGCACAGGTGAAAACAGCCCTTTCAAAAGCCAAAAACACAGCATCAATGGGACAAGATGGTGTCAGGCTGCATCTTGCATGAACTACAGAATGAACAAAACCCCCCCCACACCTAAACATGCTGTTTAACCTCAGCCTCTCCACAGGCTACATGCCCATAGAATGGCGCATGGCAACGGTTATTCTTCTCCACAAAGGAGAGGCCACAACTGACCCTGGTAACTATCGCCCCATAAGCCTGACTAGCCTGGTCTGCAAGGCTGTGGAGCGCATCATCATGGAACTCATTAACAAAGACATTGGGAACCTCCAAACACTTGACCTTGCCCAGTTCGGCTTTAAGGGCAGGTCATGCCTACTAAACCTGGTTGACTTCTTCGAGACAGTCATTAAGGCCATAGATGAGGGAAATGTGGTTCACACAGCCTACCTTGACCTCACCAAGGCTTTCGACACCATTCCCCACTCTGGTATTACAGAAAAACTCACCAGCCTGAACATAAACCCCTATGTCACAAGATGGGTAGCCAACTGGCTTCCAAACAGAACTCACACAGTAAGAATAGCGGGCTCCAGGTCCGACTCTAAACCAGTCACAAGTGGCGTCCCACAAGGGTCGGTCCTAGGACCCCTACTGTTCGGCATATACTTCTCAAAGTACAGACAAACATAGGAGGACTATGACTAACCAAGTTCGCTGATGACTGTAAACTGGGAGCCATACTTGACTCTCCGGCTGACACGGACATCCTCCAAAAGGGCCTTACTGAGATGGACACCTGGTGTCAAAGTCATGGCGTCAAGCTAAATGACAAAATATCCATAGTCATCCTGTATGGGAAAAACAAAACCCCCACAAATTACCACATAGGTGGCAGCCCCTTCAATACAGAAGGGCTGTATACTGAAAAGCATAATAACGTGGCACGACTGTTGCACTGGGGATTGCACAAACATTATGGTATTGAAGTGGCTGAAAAACACTGGAAATATGGCCCACAAAGTATTATAGAAAATGATGAAGTCTACATCACATGGGATCATCCATTACCAACACATTTTCAAAAGGCAGATAATAGAAAATCATATCTAGTGGCCCAAGAAAAGAAGACAAAAGTAGTATTCATCGTTGAAATCGCCACACCCAGTGATTACAGTGTGTTGAGTACAGAGGGACACACACAAAGTCATAAAATATCAGGATTTGCAAGCAGAAATGAGAGTAGTGTGGAAGAAAGATACCCAGCTAGTTCCAATAGCAGTAGGAGCAATGGGTCTTTTAAAATTTCTGTCACGGTAATAGTAACCTCAAAAGATTTGGAGAAATTACAAAAAAACCCACACTCAAACTGAAATGTACAGTTACACAGATCATACGTGTCTATTCATAAGTAAGGGGTCTACAGATATATTTGCACAATTTAAAAAAGCCAGAAGATATAGCAAACCTCCTGGCTAAATTCAGCTTCAACTTTACCCCTCTCTCCCCCTCAACCTTCCCTCAGGAAATACAATCAAATATAACTCCCCCTACTACCTCTAGGGAACAGGTTCTTAATGCTTTCTCTAAGACCAAGAACACTGCATCAATGGGCCCAGACAATATCCTTGGATGCTTCTTAAATAGCATGAAACATGACCTTTCAGGGTCTCTGGAATCACTATTTAACTATAGCTTCCATAGAGGCTTTGTGCCTCATGAATGGAGAGCAGCAACCAGTCATCCCTCTGCACAAAGGACCCTACATACCCTGGAAACTACAGACCCATAAGTCTTACTAGTCTTATATGTAAAGCCATGGAAAGAATTGTCATGGAGATAATAGAGATACAGTAAACATCCAGACACTGGACCCAACTCAGTTTGGTTTTGTCAAGGGCAGATCATGCCTACTCAACCTGGTTGACTTCTTTGAGAAGGTCACCAAAGCAATGCATGAAGGAAAAATGGTGCACCCTGCCTACCTTGACCTGGCCAAGGCATTTGACACAATACCCCCTCAGGCATTGTTGACAAACTCAAGAGGCTAGGTACAAACTCGTATGTCACCTGATGACTAGCCAACTGGCTCAAAGACAGGACCCAGGACGTTAGAATTGGGGAGTCCACCTCTACAAAGAAGCCAGTCACAAGTGGAGTCCCTCAGGGATCAGTCCTTGGACCGCTCCTTTTTTGGAATTTACTTCTCAGACGTGTGCAGATGATTGCATATTAGGAGCTGTCATTAAATCTCACACTGACACAAATGTTCTCCAGGAGGGACTGACACAGACAGACAGCTGGTGTCAGAGCTATGGACTAAAAATAAATACTAAGAAATGCATAATAGTATCCTTTGGGAAGTCATCCATCCCTGGTAACCATCATACTGACAACACACCCCTTAGAGTTGACCCTGTAGTCAGGGACTTAGGGATACACATAGTAATTTAGCTTTTGACCATCATGTGTCTACAGTAGTGAGGGAATCATTCTATGTTGCACAACTTATAAAAAAGGTATGGCATCTTAAGTCCAAGGAAGTCATTGCTCCACTGTATTTGGCATTCATCAGACCTGTCATTGAGTACAGTGCCCCCTTTGGTATGTAGTTAACCAAGCATATCCAACAATTGGAATGTCCACAGAGGTTCTTCACCAAAAGAATACAGGGCATAAGTAAAATATCCTATGCGACCGCCTCAAGGCCCTATCCCTGTATTCTGTCCCCTACATCCTTTTGAGGGGAGATCCATTCCTGGCATACAGGGCATTGTCACACCCCACTCTGATGGACCTCCTGCATATACGCAAAACAAACAGGACCAGAATTACCTGTTCTAAAGACTTAAAACCTTGCTTGTGATTATAAATAGGATCTGCTGGAGAGACTGGTATGTACCCCTTCTATGTAACAGGCTCCCTCTCAATGTGAAGCAGAGTTCCTCCTTAAACCAGTTCAAGTGCAACTTGGGCAATTGGATGGGGAACTGGAAATTCATCCCTGGTTTGGCACCTGTGGTCTCTAATAGACACAGGCAACCTGTAAATGGTTCATCTCCCAGGCCCCTGCTTACACTTATCAAGGGTATGAGAACTCATCAAAGATTTGGGGTGAATGGCTAGGCTTAAAAAGGCCCTTGTGGTCATTAGCCTGCCTAGTAATCACCTATGAACCTATACGTCAGGAAGGTACAGAATGGGGCAGTATATTTAATGATAGGCTGGGATAAACACTTCTCTATTCTGGCTAGATACATCCGTTTTTAACATGTGTGCTACTCTAAAGGCTTTTGTAACTACTGAATAAGGTTGTCTAGTTAAAGATTAGTGCAAAATCTTTTAACATTCCCAGATTTTTGACTACATGGCTTGCTTCAGGGGATTATCTTCACTGGTGTAATTGCAAGCGATGCTCTCTTTTCCTCAGATACATGAACCATTTTTGTCTTAGCCCCTCATTTGTCCTTTAGGTGTTGTAAGTCCCTTTGAAATGTGGCTAAACCACTGACTTTGTTCACTATTGAGTGTGGCCTCATTATAACAAATTTCTAGTGCAAATCAACCAATGTGACATGCTATCTACCTTTAACAATGACATAATTGCATAGGTACTCTCAAATTCACCTCTAGAAGGTTCTACCATTTGAAAAAAGCAGGTGACGTCTAAGGGCGGATACTGACAAGGCATAAATGACCAGATGGCCCGGTTGTCTTATATTTTCTGTGATTTCTATGAGCATAGTCTAACTAGCTGTCTACCTCTCAAGAATGAGGGCTATACTCATCGGGAAGTGGTCATTACATCCAGCCAAAATGGATATGGATATTGAAGTCTGAAGAGGAGCAAAATCTGCAGCTGTTGCAAGAATTATACTAACCTGTAAACAGGTCTATAACACTTCATTGAAGAGTCACTTCACTGAATCTGACTTCATCGATTAAAAACCACCGAACTTCACTTCTGTGAACTTTCACATTAAAAAAAGATTCACCAGGGAAAATAAAGCACTTGGCCAACACCACAATGAAACACACAATGCAGTATGTCAAACTCAACCAAGTGGGGGCTGTGCTCCCACACCCTCTTAATTACATATATCAACTCTGAGATTGCACTACAGTGTGGAAAAGGGCAAAGTTGTGCTGTTGGCCAACTGCTTCCTTTCCCTACTTAAATCATTCACGGATGTGAATGTTTGTGGAAGTGAAGGTTGGTGGTTTGGGGTTGAAGTCAGGTTCGCTGAAGTGAATCTTTGACAAATCGATATAGTCCCCTTGCAAACATCTGCTTCATTGTTTTTCCTTCTCACAGATGACCAGCAGCTCCTGCCCTCAGTCACTTCATCCACTGGACCAGCCTTAGTCTTCCCTGGCACAACCTGACTACTTGCAGGGCTTGTGAGGAGATCAAGGATACTGTTAGTGTCATACTGCTGCTGGGGAGTGTGCCCTAATTCACATCTACTCATAGCAACCTTGTGAGTTTCACAGTGCCACCCTATGAAGACGCAGTCGTACTTTCACACCTATACAACCTCACAACAAAGTGGCAAACTGATGCTGCAGTATAGAACCTGCTAAACGTTTATTACTGCTATTGTGCCAAGACTGTGCTGCCTCCCTCCCCCAGAATGGGTAAGCAGGTGTCAGCTGCTCACTTCCATGCTTACCCATGGCCACATCTAACTCCTCCTGTTTTTTTTTTTTAAACAATAAGACACCATTGTATTAATTTAGGGTGATGTGCATTACATTGCACATATCACTGAAAAGTGTCCCTAACACTGTCTAAGCATGTCTTGGAGGATTTACAACAAATCGATCTTTTTGGACACTCCAATAATACAGCTTTTTAGCATTAGAATCCTTTTTAGTTATGAAACAGTTTGTATAACTCTATGCATCCTTCAACAGTCTACCACATTTGGAGAATTTAAGAGGACTATTTATACCACAAATATATTTTTTGTTCTTACAAATCACTTTTTGAGGTGCTATAGCTACACTTGGAGACACAGCTCCAGGAGTCTCTATCTCTCTCTTTTTGCACTTCCTGAATGTCAGAGTTTTCATAGTCTGTTTTAATTAGACTGGTTAGGGCACTTCTGCTTGCTGTTCTCGTGCACCAAAATTCAGTTTTGACATACTTGCACAGAAATCTACAATGGCTTCTGCACATTTTATAATAAATGTGCATCAGTCTATATATCTGTTAGATTTGATGCTAATACCTTGTTGGTCAGTACTTATCTTTCACATGATAGATCTGAGATTGAATGACATAATTTGCATTCTGAGAGGTGCAGGTAGAAAGTTTTGAAATATGCATCACAAGTGTTTGTAGTCTGTTCCTTCAACTTCTTTATTATAGATGTAATCAGGGGATTTTGCACGTCCGAACAGTGACTAATCTTTTTATATCTGAGAATATTTTTTGTGTATTGGTAAATACTCACAGCATATAAGCAACTGGTCTATTATATTGTAATATCACAGCTCTTATGCCATTCTAATTGGTGTCTACTTGAAGTACAATTGGCTTACTCATGCAGTGAGGTTCTATGGACAGTAAATCCTTATGTCCTGAAAGTGTGATGAGTACATATGGAATAACCCCCCCCCCCAAAAAAAAAAGGTACACCTCAAATTATTTATTGGTGAATTTTTTTTTTTGCAGTATAATACATTTATTTTACTGTTTACTAGAAGCAAAATGTGGTAAAAGTCTTTAGAATAAGACAGCAATAAAGCTCTGCTCAATATAAAATAAACAGGGTAATTACAGTCAAAATACTCTAACCAGTCTTGTATGTAAAGAAAGGAAAGATTATATTGTACTTTAACTCTCAAACCAAGTCAATTTAGTCTTGTGAAAGGAAGATTGCCTTCTCAACCTTGTTGATTTCTTCAAAATTCGTCACTGAAGCAGTGCAAAATGGGATTGCACACAAAATACCCTCACCTGGACTGGGGTCTGTAGTATATCCCCATGCAGGTATATTACAAACTGGATAAATTAAATATAAACCCACGTACTGTATGCTTGATAGCAAACTGGTTGACTGATAGAACTCATATAATAAGAGTGCATCCGCAGTGTGTACAGAGCTTACCTGTGGAGTCGCATAGGGATATCTGTTTATGCCCCACTTCAGCATTTAATCTATGATCTGTAAGCTAACAGTCCAGTCTATGGTTATATACATTTGCAAATTTTTTTTTCATTTTTTTTTCTTCAAAAACTTTTTTAAATGTATTTATTGGTGAACCTGACAAACCCACTTAAAATGTCAGTCACCTTTCATGGATGAACTGAGAACTGTTTAAAAAAGGAGCAACCGCAATCGCAACCGCGAATACGGAAACGGAATCGGCATTAAGCCAGTACGCACTTAACGACTGTAAAATAAGGTTAACTCAATCTCACTGTTCATTCTTTCTGTCTTACACACACACCGTCTTCTGCTTTTACACATCATACTACATCATACTTTCATGCAGGCATTCAGTCACACAAGATCACTGCCACGCAGTCTCTTCTACTTTCAAACATGCATTAATTTACACACACATAGACAAACTCAGCCAAAGACATACATACACACATGCACTCTTTTTTCTAATGTTCTGGGCTAACCTGCACTGTTACTGTGAAAGAGTACATCGCAACTGTAGAGCTTTATGAAGAATGACCAGATTTTTTGACTTGTACTTTTGGTGCGTTCTTTAGACAACTGTCTTTTGATGTTAAATTAGTGGAAAATCATTCGCTGTTGACATCAGGAGATAATGACAAGACATTTAAAGTTCCGACATCATCATACCCTCCAGAAAATAAATGCTAATGCCAAACCTGTGTTATTCTAACAAGCTTCTAAGTGTTGTAAACATAAATATTTAAAATGGGCACAGACTTTTTCATTGCAACAAAAAAAAAAAAAAAAAACTTAAACACTGCCTGATCTCTATGCTTGCAAAGCCTTCAGCCGCTGTATCAGTGGCAATAGAAACGATCCTACAAGGTTGTTTTCAATCCGTGCAGAAACAGTCACTAAGGTAAGAGTTCCACAGCAATACGAAATGCTCCACAAGTCCGTGACCACAAGTTTTCTAACAGCTGTTACTTCGGCAAGCAGGTATATAGCATACGTCACATTTTGGGAAGTGCCAAGGCAGGTGGAACTACTCATTGGACTATGTCGGAGGTACGTAATGAAGGAGGAGACAAATTCCTGCAGAAACAATGCGATATGCTGCAGGATGAATGGATGGGGGATGGGGTTACCAGCCCTACGCTACCAAAGGGGAGAAATAAAGAATACTTAAACTTTTTAATGCAGTTAGGGAACTGTTTGTGCTAGGGATGAATCTTTAAGGATAAAACAAAACTCGGGGTTGAGTTTTTATGTAGGGGAGGGCGGAGTGTTCCTTTAAAGAACTATATAATTAGTTTCTTGACCTCCAAAAAGAACAGATCTCTTATTCAAGACTGTTCCTTGTTTCAGCAAAAGATGGCACAGGGAGAACATTTTGGACTTCTCGATACTGAGCCCCTTTTTAAAATTTCAAAAATGCAAATTATCTCTTCAATTGTTCTGCCTGAGACGTTTCCTCAAGCCTTCCTAGTTAACATAGACCTAAAAGAATCTACTTTCACACCCCCCTTCATTCAGAATTGTATAATTCTGAAATTTTTGTACTTTGGGAATTCATTTTCAGTTTTCTGTTTTGCTGTTTGGTCTTTCTACAGCCCCGAAATTGTACAAAAAATGTCTAGCCTCTGTCACGGCATGTTGCAAGCTCCAAGTTATCTATGTATACCCTTATTTAGACAATCTTCTCATTCAGGACACCTCAGTAAGGCAAACGTTTGCAGAATCTTCAGTTTGCTATGGCTCTATTTCTTTGCTCAGGTTTTACCACAAACCTGAAGAGCTTGATCGTGCATTCTTCACAGGATTTATTTTTCTTAGGATGCCAACTAAAAGCTGCTTGCATAATGGGATTCCTTCCTTAGGACAAAATGCAGTTTTGATTACTCACTTCTAGACTCTGCTTCCTTTAGAATTGATCTTGCAAGAGAGGTACTGAGAGACATGGTAGCACGTCATCAACCATACAGGTGATACCTTTTGTTGAATTCCACATGAGGAAGATTCAGTGGTACCTCATATCAGTTTAGGCACAGCACTGTCATCCATTTAACATTCCAATTCATCTCTTGCCGTTGGTGAAGAAAGAATTCCTTTGGTGCCTCAACCAGATGTCATTCAATCCAAGAGTGTCCTTTGTGGTTCCTTCTCTCCTTCAGGAAGTCTCCACAGATACTTCAGACCTGGCCTGGGAGCCTGTTGTTTTAACTCATACATTCTGGGTTTGGTCAAGGCAGGACTGGAGGAAACATAAATATCAAGGAAATGAAAGCCCTGATTCTAGCTCCTCAGTGTCTTCATTACCTTTGGTCTTCAGGTACCTTTAGAGTCCTTAAAGACAACGACACAGTCGTATGTTTTCTCAACATACAAGGAGGAACTAAGTCCAATTACTTCTGCAGGCTAGCAGTGAGAGCATGGGAGATTTGCTGACCACTACAACTATTAGAAGCCATGTACAGCCCATCAAAGATAAACTTGGTGGCAGATTATCTTTGCAACTCCACAGCACATTCTCTTGAGTGGATGTTAATCAGAGAGATCTTCCTTCAGATTTTTCATCAGTGGAACTCCCCAAATAAACATGATTGCCTTCACTTCTGAATAGGCAAATCAGACTGTTCTGCCCCAGAGTACAGTGACCAGGAGCATGGAGAACAAGTGCTTTGTCGGTCTCTTAGAAGGTAAAATTCTTTAATGCATTTCCTCCAATTCCAAATAACCTTTTCATAATCAAGCAAGACAACCAAATAATATTGTTGGTGACTCCCTTTTATAGGTTCATAGGTAGGTACTAGGCTATCGGCCCAAGGGCCTAAGTAAGCCTAGCCAACAAGGTTCCCTGGCTTAAGCCACCCAAGAAAGTTATTTTCCTGTGCCACTGTCGAGCAGCGCCACAGAAGTGATCCCCGGGGTGTATTTCCTGTTTCCCATCCACTCATCAAGATTTTTCTTGAAGAGTGATAATGAGGAACTTTGCTTGGCATAGATGGGTAGCTTGTTCCAGAGTATGGGAAGTCTCTGGAACAGGAATCTGTCCCTTCAGCCTGTCCTGTTTATTGTGGTGACAAGGTTTAGGTCCCTACAGCGTGTAGCATGGAGAGATTGGGATTTCTTTAGGTGTAGCATGTCCAACAGCTCTGGGATTGACATAGCTTTGTATGTTAGGCAGAGATCACCTCAGAGTAGGCGATATGCTACGCAGTAAAGCTGGAATATTTTGAGACGGTCAGTGTAAGGCATCTGTTTGAGGTCAGTAATCCTCTTTGTGATGTACTTCTGTGGCCTTTCCAGCTGCTGCAGATGTCTTGAGGTACATTCCAAAAGGGGTGTTGTACTCTAATGGGTCTAATGAGTGTCAAGTAGAGGGGAATAATGACCTCTTTTTTTCCAGGATGAGAACTTTTTTATGATGAGGTGTGCCATGTAGAAGGACTTCCTGACTACTGTGGCGATGTGATAATCAAATTAGAGACTACTGTCCACCTGGGTCCCAAGGTCTCTTATCACACATTCGGTGTTAAGTAGATTGTTGCCTATGTGGTAGTTCATGGGTATAGAGATTTTACCAAAGGGGATGACAGTGCACTTTTTGGCATTGAGTTTGAGGCCATGGCTCTGACACCAGGCATCTGTCTCAGTGAGGCCCTTCTGTAGGATGTCCACATCATTTGGGGACTTGACTATGGCTCCTAGTTTGCAGTCATCTTTGAACTTCATTAGCCTGAGGCCTTCTGTGTTAACCTGTACTTCAGAGAAGTAGATACCAAACAGGAGAGGTCCCAGGACTGAACCCTATGGTACTCCACTTGTCACTGGTTTGAAGTCAGATTTGGAGTCTAACTTTTACAGTGTGGGTTCTGTCAGTGAGCCAGTTGGCAACCCATCTTGTGACGTGGAGATTTATACCTAGTTTAGTGAGTTTAGCACAGTTCCAGAATGGCGGACTGTGTCAAAAGCCTTGGCGAGGTCAAGATAGGCTGTGTGAGCCACCTTACCCTCATCTATGGCTTTGGTGACTGCCTCAGAGAAGTCGATCAGGTTCAGGAGGCAAGATCTGCCTTTCACAAATCTGAACTGGGTGGGGTCCAGAGTTTAGCGGTTACCAATGTCTTTGTTTATGAGTTCCATGGCCTTGCAGATCAGGCTCATCAGGCTAATAGGGCGATAATTCCCTGGATCAGTGGTGGCTCCTCCTTTGTGGAGTGGAATAACTGTTGCTGTGCGCCATTCAGTGGGCACAAAGCCTGATGTGAGGCTATGATTGAACATGGTGCTTAGGTGGGGAGCCAGTTAGTTCTGAAGTTCATGTAAAACGCTGCCTGGGATATAGTCCGGTCCCATGGATGCTGTGTTTTTGGCTTTAGAGAGAGCAGTTTTTACCTGCGTAGTTGTGATTACAGGGACTCTGCTTTCTTCCTGTGTAGATATGGGCCCTTTAGGGGGTGAGAGGGGCTAATGTTAGCACTGAACCTATCTGCTAAGATGTTGGCAATATAAGTTGGTTCTGTAATTTTTGTGCTGTTGTGCTGTAACTCAGAGCAGATCTCGATGTTGCCATTGAGATTCTTGGCATAGCTATAGAATGCTTTGTGGTTGTGCTTAGAATCAGTGGCAAGTTTGTTTTCATAGCTAGCTTTGGAGGATCTTATAAGGGATCTCACTTCTTATTGAAGCTAACCAGGGAGCTCCTCCACTCATGGGATTTTTCTCTTTTGCAATAGTTTTTTCCTTCTCTTGTACAGTTTGTTTATGGCAGGGGACCACCAGATTGGCTTCCTTTTTTTTGGAGGATAGCATCTTGGTTCTGTTTGGGATAGCACGATCCTTGCACTTGTGTAAGTGCTTATTGAGTGCATTTGTGTAGGATTCAGCAGTCATAACTGTATTGTCCATCTGCATGGGTGTCATGACGTTCGCCACTTCTGTCTTAAGAACCATGAAGTTGGCTTTGGAGAAATTTTTTACCATGGTTTCCTTAATGGGGGGTGGGGGGTGGGATATGGATATTTATGGTGATTAGCTTATGGTCGTATCAGACCAACGAGGAATTGACTTCATGTGTGGAACACTGGTCACTTATGTTGGTAATGACTAGGTCTAGGATATTGTTACCCCTGGTGGGGGTGTGGATAAGTTTATCCAGGGCATTGGAATTTATGAATTCCAGAAAGCGTTGAGTGAAGGAGTTTGTACACGAGTAGTTTTCCCAGTTAATGGTGGGGTAGTTGAAATCGCCCATTAATAGGGTGTTTGGTTGAACCTTAATATTTTTCACTATATCAAGAAAAGAGGAGTGGGAATCCTGGGGCATGGTGGGGGATCTGTAGCAAGCTGCAATTTGGGTTGCAGTTTTGCCCAGAGTTAGTTGCACTTAGATAACCTTGGAGCCATTATGCTGAGCAACTAGCTTGGAGGTGTGGATAGACTCAATGAATGTGGACACACCTCCGCCTTCGGTGTTTCTGTCAAGGTTATTTGGCTGAAAGGTGTGCTATGAGTTAAAGCCGGGTCTATATCAGTCTATTGAAATGTCTGAGTATCGAATACCAGATATTCGAACTGTAAAGTTCGAACACTGATAATCGTGAAGCCGCCGAACACCGAATTCTTTCCCAAGGAAAGATTTTGGTGGGCCGTTTCTGTGGCTTCGCGATTATCAGGACTGTGTTGGGAAGTTATGGGTCGGGTTTAGGTACGTTTGCGATTGTGTGCATGTTAGGGTTAGGGCACGGGTTAGGTGAGTTAGGGTTAGGGCGCAGGTGAGATGGGTATGCGATAGTGAAAGACTTTAGGGTTAGGGCGGGATAGGTGAGTTAGGGTTAGGGCGCGGGGTCAGGTGAGTGTGCGATAGTGACGGACCTTAGGGTTAGGGTTAAGGTAAGTGGATAGGTAGTAGTGTATGTACAATTTAGTGTAGGGTTAGATGTAGGATTTTGAGCGTATATGTGTGGATTGATGGTTTTTTTGGTGTGATTGTGTTGTATGTGTGTTTCTTGGAACAGCGATTTTGTTTTCCCTGGGAAAAAAAAATCGCTGTTCTATGACCTCGATGTTTATGCAGTTCGTGGTTTGAAGTTTGAATATATGGTGTTCGAACTGCAGCCATTTCGATGAACTGATATAGACCCGTTATAGCCTGGTAGTGCAGTGGTGCTCTCTGGAGCCTTGAACCAGGTATCCGTCACTGGACAGATATCGATGTTCTCCATTTTAAGGAGTGCCTCTAGTGAGTGCATTTTGAGATTGACTTCTAGCATTGAGTAGCATTACCCTTAGTTTTTGCTTGCCTGTACCTGTTAGGGTGGTGCATTTGTCATTTGAACCTTGCCTAAAAACGGCACTGTAGGAGCAGCAAAAGCCTTAGCCAGTATCCGGAATCCCAGGGGCAACATTTGCAGGCCTAGATAAGGGCAATTGCTACAAATTGTCCCACAGGAGAGACGGTCTCAAACAATAGAAGGGCTTGTCTCATTCATCCAAACTTGCAAGCTCTAAACTTGACTAGAGGATGGGTTTTTGATACCAGTCATTCAGGCAAATTTTTTTTTTGAAGACTTGATGCAGGTATTACAGGAGGATAGAAAACCTGCTACCAGAGAATCTTGCATTTCCAAACAGAAAAGATTTTCAATTTGGTGCCAAAAGAAAGGAAAGGACTATTAACTTGGTATTCCTGTTAGTGTTGCATACTTGTATGAGCTGCTCAACTCTGAACTGGCATACTCTTCTGTTAAAGCCCATTGTCAGCCATTTCTGCTTGCCTGCCCTTGGATCCACCACCCTCTTCACATTACGAAGTCAAGCAGGTTCTGAAACTAGTCCTTCACATCAGGCCTCCAAGAAAATCTTTTTTCTTCTCCTTGGGACTTAAATTATATGTTAGAAAAATGAATTATTTCTCCCTTTGGATCTACCTTTTCTGCTACTTTAAAATTAGGTACATGGAAGATGGTTTTATTCGTGACTTTGATTTCTGATAGAGTGTGAGTTACGAGTTAGAACTAATCCTTCTATGGCAAAAGCTGTAAACGAGCTGTCTTTGATCCAGGCCCTTCATTTGCCAACCTTTTCCCTAATCCTCAGAACAAAGGAAGAAGAAACCTACATATGTTGTATGTTAACAGACAGCTTAAATTTTATTTAGACAAAACTAAGCCTTTGAGGAAATTAAAATAGTCTCTTGGTGCTCTGTCCATATGAGAAAAATGTCATCTTGGTACCTGTGTGCATGGTCCGGGATTCTTTGAAGCTACTGTTAAATAAAAACTTCTCCTTCCAGATAGTCATAATTGTGTTAGCATAGATGACCTCACAAGCTGCACCCATGGCCGCACCTTTTGTTTGCAGAAAAAAATTATTTTCAAAAAGTATGTAGTTATTGTACAAAACCAGTTCCGCAGATCACAAAGCAAATTAATTTTATCTTGATCCAAATCTGAATGAAAATGTAAAAATTCTGCAGACCATTCCATTCCCACATCATGTGGGATCACCGAATACAGATCTTTTACGTCAGTGGTAACAAACAGGCCATGAGTAACTTTTCCCACATCATTGCACATCTGTACAAATTGCCAAGATTCTTTTACCAGGTAATTCAGTGTTTGAACATACGATTATACCTTAAAGTCCAAGTACTTTCCAATAGCTGACATGATGGAATTACTGGCATCCACAGTTGGACGATATGGTGGATTTAACTATGTCCTTGTGGAGCTTAGGGACTCCAGATGTTGTGGGGATAACAGCATGTTTTCAACACAATTACTCATATTCTTCCTTCTGATTTTGATCCTGCATAAACATGTCACAGGGTAGAGTAAAGTCTACTATAGGCCATGTGCACCTCCTTTTTTGACACCTGAGAATATGAATCCTGGAAAAAGGTGTCATACATTTTAATGGTGTAAGTAACATTATCCATCAAAACCACCCCTCCCCCTTTATCCACTTTCAAGAACTAGATGCCTTGTGATTTTAGACTCCCAATAGCCTGCATCTCCTCCCCTTAGATGTCATGCGGACCTATTTGTCTTTTATAATCCATGCAATCTCTTAGGTCTAAAGCACATTCTCTCGTAGATGTTCAAAAATAGATGCCGGGGCGGGAGTGGGATAAATATGCAAGGTACTCTTAGGCAATTTGCCTGATACTCAACTTGATTCCCATATTTCATAGCCAGGTTCAATTTCCTAGTAAATAGTCTGAAGTCCACCAAAGTCTTAGACAAATTAGATCTTTTTGTGAAAACAAAGGGCATGCCTTTTGATAACAACTCTGCAAAATTCTCGTTTACCACTTGCCCACTGTAATTATGCACCTTGAAATCCCCCTGTTTGGTTAGTTACCACCTGACATGAATGTTCTATTTCATTCTCAAAAAAACTGCTCATTCCTACTCCTTTTTAATTCCATACTTGCTGGTGACCCTTGTTCTTCCAGGGCCCCCGCGGATGGTTCCGCCATGACTGTCTCTCTTGCTGATTCTTCCCTTTGAGTCTCTCTGACCTTCTTGGGCCAGTGATTGTACCCCTAAAGGGGGGGAGGGGTCAGAAATCTCATCTTCCAACAAATTCTGCTCATGTTGTTTATCTTGCTGCCTGCCAGGTGTGTAGCTCATTTTACGTTGGTAAAACTGATAGACAGTTGAAATAACGTATCACAGAATGCTTGTATCAGATAAGGATTAATTCTACTGCTAATGCATTGTCTAAACATATTCTTGACACTGATGAAACTCACCATTTTATGTTTAATTTTTTAGAGGTTATCAAAGTGAATATGAGACAAGGTGGTAACTGAAATAGAATTGAAAATACTGAGGCACAATGGATTATTAAACTTAGCCTGGATAAGGGTAATGGTTTGAATGCTAAGGTCCCTTTTGAAACCATTTGTAATAGCCAAGGGGCTATGATACTGAAATTTAACTATGTAGAAGTGGTAGAATTTTTACCTTTCATGTAAGAAGCCTGGGTTTGATTCTAGACTTAGCTGAGTTTTAAATTTTTAGTATTGATCACACACATTTCTTGAACAGTGCGGAAATATGTTAGAAGGAACTGTTTATTGTGAGGAGAAACCAAAGGCTTAATTGATGTGCCATTCTTAACTAAATTATTTTAATTTGTACTGTCTGATTAGTTTGGCCACTATATTATATGTTTTTAATTGTGGAACATGATTGGCTACAGTTCTACACAAAATAAAGCCTGGATGGCTGTTTTTTGGTTAGTAACTTTGCAATATGATTGGTTATATTGTTTTTCCCTTGTATTTATGATTGGTAGAAAATTCAATGCAATGAACCCATGCAGTTGGTTATAATACTACAGTAAGTGGTGTTTGACTGGCTGTTTTACTGTGTTCTAAGCCACTGAATGTTTACAAATGTGTTGTGTGATAGGTGGCTTAATGTAACAATGTAATCAATCATTGGTTGTAATGTTTTACTTTAACTTTTCTCTTATTGGTCTTATGGTTACGTGTAGTGAAATTTGAATGGTCATCAGATGGATAGTAAATGTGTAATATGATTGGTTATAGTGCTTTATGCCTTCTGTAGTTTGTTACACGGTCTTATTTAAATGTTTCACTAAAGTGTAATAAGAAGTCAGTCTGAAGCAACTGTTTATGTTGCGAAAGCACTCGCCAGCTTTTATTGTTTTTATATTCTTTTTAATTAAAATAATTTTTAGCCCTGAAATGTGCATTGGTCTCGCTCTGCATTTTTTTGCTACTTTTGAATTGCTGAGTGGACCATTTACCTTTGGAGTTGTTTGTTGCATGTTTTTTTTAAATATTTAGTTAATTGAGAACATAATAAAATCCCTATCTCTCAGCAAAACTGTTGTGATTTGTTACATCGGGATTTTCCATTGCCTGCAGCTGACCTTCCTGTTCTATTAACTTTAGAGGATGTTTTATTTAACAGTTTGCAGTATGCATGTCAATCACCTTCCTTATCCTGAAAAATATGAGTTATATAAAGCATCTCAGGTATGTAAATATTTGTTTTCTAGTCCCAAAATGGATCCTTTGTGTTTTTTTTTGTCTGTAGGAAAGCCTTTTGCTGCTGAACATTATGGATGCTACCCCATTCTCTCTGAGATTTGAGAGCTTTTGATAGATTGTGAAGAAAGCTTATTTTTCTGCTGCTTTAACTTTCAAAACTCTTAACTGCCAGACTTGTGTCGAAGATGATGTTCATGTTTCACTGTTGCAGTCATCACCTGTGGGTTATCCCTGCTGTGGTAGCCCTCGGCCGGCCCGAATACCAGTCAATTTTTTTTTGCGTTGGCTGCAGTCGCCTGTAGTCTGACGTCAGGTCATCAGTGCTATAAAGCAAGGCAGCCAATATCATTACATCAGTCTTTTCTTGCCGTGGAGCCCGTAAGATGTTTTAAATTCTCCCCTTGGCAAAGATGTTTTGTTTGGCCTTTTACTGCAGAGGGCCTAAAGGATTTTATTAAAGAGGGGGAAATGATTCAAGTAATTACCCAGATTTTTCATACCCCACTTTCCCAAGTTCTGTAAAAAAAAAAAAAAAAAAAATCCTTCCTGTTCACAGCCCTTTTTCAAGTAGCAGAAGAAGTAGTTTTAGCAAAGTCCTAACCAGCAGAATTTTAAAAAGCAATGGCAAGGAGGCTTAAGGAAGAAAGTGTGTTTGGGGGGTGGGTGAGTCCCAAAACCATGGACCGTCCAAAAAAGCCAGAATGACTAACTTGCCCCCTCACATATCTCTTCTCTCCCTCCCACTTTTGCAATCCTTGAAGTCTCTTACTAAGTCAATGCATTTGTCTTCCCCAGTGGCATCAGATTGTCTCAGACAAATGGGTTCTGAGACTCATCCAAAATGGATGCCGATGTTAATGAGAATACTTGCCCAATTTCAGGGTGTTCTCCCTTGCTCTGTAAACCAGACATCCCCGTTTCTTCTAATGTTGGAGTAGATGTTGTCTCAGAAGATCATATAACTTTTACCTTCAGATCAGAGGCAAAAGTTTGATGTTATGTTGTCCCCATCTCGCCTTCGTTTTTGCTAGTTAGGTTCAGAGCCGATCCTTTACTCCGACTCAACCGTTTACTATAGCTCGAGAGCTTATACTGGCTCGAGGCTAACCCCTATCCCAACATGCCTAGCGGTAGCTACCCAGATCTCGTTTGCTACTTGCAGCGTCGAGATTGCAACTACTGGCTCAGGCTATTTATTATTTTTGTATTTTGCGGCCTTCCTTTACCAGGATTCTATCAGTTTAATTACATTTTTGGTGTTCATCTTAGTCCTCGTTTAGACTAATAAGCTTCTGACCTTCCTCTGCTGTTTTTTGGGTTGTTCTTGGCCGTTGTTTTCTTAGGCCTTACTTTTTCCTTGAGCCCGTTTAACTTAGAGGGTTTGTTTCTTCTTTCCTCACTATCTGTTAGAGTAGCCGTTTAAGTTAGAGGCTCTCCTATTGGGGGAGTCGCCATTTTAATTAGAGACTCTCCCCCTGCTTTTTCCTACCAAAAAAAAAAAATGTTCTTGCTTGTTGGTAGTGTTTTGTAGTTGTGTATTGCTAGCCGTTACAGCCTTATTTTTGCTGTTTGTGTCTTCCTAGTTTATCCAGCATGTCCAAAGAGTCAAAACACTCTGGATTTAAGAAGTGTGACTCGTGCTGCCAAAAAATGTCACTTAAAACAAGTAAAGCGAATCTGGACTGGCAGATAAAATAATAATTTAATAAGTGCAAATACAAACTTATAAAACAAAAAACAAACTTGTTGCACAAATAACCCAAAGGTAAGCGCTTTCGTTTGTACTAATGACAAACTTCCTCTGACAAATATGTGTAAGTTGTTCTTTTATCTGCCAGTCCAGATTCGGTTTACTTGTTTTTTTTGGTCTTTTCTTGGCTTTCAGAAAATGCCCCTTACAGACCAGCACATGAGCTGTGTATACTGTTTAGGGGCTGTTCACCTGCAGGACTCGTGCTCTATCTGTCATGCTTTCAATTCTAGAGTCATGCAGGAGAGAAAAAAATAAGCTAATTCTTCATGGCCTTTTGAAGAACCCTCAGGATCCTGTCTCTGGTTCCTCAGCCAGCAAAACAGTCTGACAGATCTCCCAAACCATCCTCAATGGTTCCGATTTCGGAGGAGCGCAAAGCTGCTGTCAAATCTTTGGCTTTGTCGGTTCTCAGTGTCTGCTCCGACAAAGCTATGTTTCCGGTGGCTCCATCAGTGACTTCAGAACCATTTTGGGCCCATAAAAGAACCAGGTCTCCCTCTTTGGAGCCAGTGCGGTCTGCTTCACAGTCTCCTTTGTTGCAATCCGTGGCAGGCAGTCACCGGTCCTCCAGGCTTTCGGACCATGATGTGGAGAGAGTGGTTAATAGGCTCCTCAAGTCACAGGCACTTGTCAAATTGCTATTGAGCCCTGCCCATAAGGAATTTGCTCCTTCAGCCCATCCAACTTCTCTATCGGATCCTCCTCCGACTCTCTTGAGCACGGAGCCAGAGTGCATGGACATCATGGTGGTGGAACAATTGGCTCTGGTTACTTTATTGGTTTCAACTCCCGCTCCAGTCTCCTTGATGTCTCAGTCCATCAAGGGATCTGGGCGCCAAAGCTCTCATGGCTCCAAGGGGGGAAGTGGCATCGGACCCTTGTCTGGCCCTACTCTCCCTCTCAGAGCTTCAGCGTAGGTGAGCTCTGCTCCCACATCAGCCTCAAAGCTGTCACTCTCGGTTCGCATGAGATCTCCGGGCTTGGGACCGTGGGACCTTAGGGGTGATGAGCGTGCTGTCCCCTGAGACCGCACCATCTTCTGCTCCATCACCTCCTTTTCCCTCAGTGCCTGGGCCTTCTTTTGACCCTCCTCCTCCCTCCAAGCATAAGGAACCTATGCCCCAGGATGCCCCATTGGGTGATACCCACCTCTTCCGAAACCTGCCTCGAACATTCGGAGGTCCCTCAGAAGAAAAAATGTAAGAGGAAGCATCTGGACTCCCCTGAGTCCATCACTTCAGACACAGACTTGGATGAATCGGAGGGGTCCCCACAGTCCCCCTCTGAGGATGTCTCCTTTTTAGATATCTTGGAAATCTTTAGAGGGGTGGCTGGAAGTCCCTAGCCCCTTCTGAGGACAAGTCAGTTTTACTGGACGCATTTGGTTCCCAATCCTCCACCTCTTGGGGGTGTCTGCCCTTTGACCCACTTTTGTCTGTTGAGTCAAAAGGCATGGAGCGCTCCAGCGACCATGGAACAGGTTCCGTGGAGACCAAATAAATGTATAACGGCCCCTGAAGAAAAGTCCTTTCTTTCCAAAGGGGTTTCTGTTGATGCTATGTTAGTGGCAGCAACCACTAAGAAGAAACTTGCGGGAGCTTCATCTGTCCATCCGCCGAACAAGGAGCCCCGTACAATGGACAGGTATGGGAAGCTTAAGTTCTCTTCAGCAACTTTTACACTCAGGTCACTGAATTTGTCACACTTCACACTACTTCAGAGGGATCTCCTGAAAGAGTTGGGAGATACCCTGCAGGATCCTACAGCTGAGGGAGTTGCAAACAAGACGGCTTCCCAGCTTGCCACCTTGACTTCAGTGGTTAACTCCTCCATGAGGCTCATTTCTTATGCGGCAGATGGAGCGAGTAGGGCATCAGGTACTGGAGTTGCTCTACAGAGACACTCCTGTATGCGCCTTTGTCAATTTGCGGAACCCTTCAAGTCCTCCTTTACCAATACCTCTTTTGATGGCTTGTCCTTGTTTGGGCCTCAGGTAAAAGAGACTCTCGCTAGGTGTTGAAAGGATGGCAAGACTCTCTCTGGCATGGAAGTCCATTTTACACTCCATCTAGACCCTACCCTAAAGGTTAGAAGAGTGGGAAAATGTGGTTTTGAAAATCCCAAGGAACTTCGCCTGACACACATTGAGAATTTTCCCCCAGGGGTGGAGGGTGAAATAGTAATGGAAGACGCTGGCCTTTCAGCTGGGTGGGGGGGGGGGGTCTGCAACAATAGAGCAGCAGAGATGCATTCTCTGCTAGGCCCTTCCAGCACTCCTGAAGGGAGGCCCGACTGTCTGCCTCTGGAGGCAGTCTCGGGCAGAGTATCATTGTACTCAACAGCCTGGCAAACTATTATGAAAGATGCATGGGTACTGTCAGTAATATCCAGGGTTTTCAAAATTCCATTTTCCCAGTTACCCCCCTCAAGAACAAAACTGTCAATCCCAGATGTTCCACCCAGTCTTTGGGATCCAGCAAACCTAGAAGTACAAAGGTTGCTAGAAAAAAGAGCCATCCATGAAGTCCCTGCAGACCAAATCGAATCTGGAACTTGATCTTTTTAGTTCCAAAAAAAACAGGGGACTGGAGATCCATCTTGGATCTAAGCAAGCTAAACAAATAAGTAAAAAAAAGCAAAGTTCCCGATGGTAGCACTGCAGTCCATTCTTCCCTTCTTGTGTCAGGACAATTGGATGTGCTTCATTGATATCCAGGATACATACTACCACATGAAAATGGACAGGCGAGCCAGGAGATTCCTACGCTTCTGGCTGGGAGCCAGTCATTATCAGTTCAGAGCTCTGCCCTTTGGTCTCACCACAGCCCCCCAGGGTGTTCACCAAGTGTATGGCAGTGGTCATGGCTCACCTGAGATGTCTAGGATTCCAGGTGTTTCCATATCAAGACGACTGGCTCCTCACTGCTAGCACCGAGCTTCAAGTGATCAAAATACGGGACTACACAATTCAAACCTGTTCCCAGCTAGGCATCACCATAAAGTACAAAAAGTCTGCCTTGTTGCCTTGTCAGTGTATTACCTTCATAGGGACAGACTTGGGTACAAGAGCCATGATAGCAAAGCTGCCGCAAGGTAGGGTGTCAACCATTCGTCAGCAGGATTCATTCCTCATGAAAGAGAGGTCAGGCAAGAGAGGTATTGAAAGTCCTGGGCTCATTGGCTGCAGCAAATACTCTAGTTCCTATGGCTCACATCCACATGAGAATTCTGCAGTGACTTCTTTTCGCTCAGTGGTCGTTCCAGGATTTACCAGTGTCACATATGATCTTGGTCACGGAATCCTGTAAAAAGGACTTAGTATGGTAGCTTGTCTCCCCCCAGGTGACTCTGGGAAGACCCTTTCTAGACCCCCATCCAATAGCCGCAGTGACCACAGACCCCTCCCAGATAGGGTGTGTGTGGGGGGGATTATCTGGGACAGACTGTCCAAGGAATGTGATAGTCACAGGAGTACCACTTGCACATCAGTGTTCTACAGATGAGAGCGGTGTTTCTGACGTTGCAAACACTTCAAGACTCTACCAGAACTATTGCAATTCAGACAGACAATATGTCAGTGGTATGGTACATCAACAAATAAGGAGGGACCAGATCTTACCCCTTGTGTCGGGAGGCCCTTCGAGTATGGCAATGGGCGATGTTTTCTCAACGTTTTCTTATTGTGACGCACATTTCCGGGAAATCCAACGTGATAGCGGACAGGCTCAGCAGGGCTATCCTCATGCCTCATGAGAGGTCCCTGAAGTAAGAAGTTACGGACTTGATTTTTCACAAATGGGGCCAGCCATGCTGCTATCTTTTTGCCACTCCCCTCAACAATAAATCCAGCAGCTATTTCGCCTTAGTCCCCTCACCAGGACAGTCACCCAGGGTTGCACTTGTTCACGATTGGCCACCGGAACTACTTTGCCTTTCTACCTTTTCCTCTGTTCCCCAAGGTACTTCAGAAAGATAAGTCTCTGGGTTGGAAGCTCATCCGCATTGCTCCTTACTGGCCTCGTCAGATATGGTTCCCGCTTCTCTGCCATCATCTGCAAGTGGAGCCTTGGATCCTGGACCCAGTTCTAGACCGCCTGATGCATCAGTTAGGTGTGCTCCACCCCTCCCTCCAAACTCTTAAGCTGACAGCTTGGTTTCTCCACTTCCAGTCTTAGCCAGGCTCCCCAACATTTCCCCGGAAGTACAGCACATCCTGGTGTCTTCTCACAAGCCCACTACTAGAAAGATTTACGCTAGCAAATGGAAGAGGTTTTCTTATTGGGCAAAGAAGAATTATATTGATCCCTTCACTGCTCATGTTCCCAAGATTCTTGATTTCCTGGCTGAAATGTTTGAATGAGGGGCAGCTGCAGCTACCCTTAGGTTCCAGCTGTCTGCCATCTCCAATTTTCATGTGGGAGAGTTGGGCTCTAATATGTCCCATAAGTTTTGCGAAGCATTCTTACAAGGTGCAGCGCTTTTATGGCCTCTGGTAAAAGAAGCCCCCCACCCTCCGGGACCTAAACTTTGTTTTAGCCTCTTTGGTTCTTACACCCTTTGAACCAGCATCGTCTTGACCCCTGAAATTTCTGTCTTGGACAACCCTTTTCTTTATTGCCATCACCTCAGCTAGACTGGTTTTAGAATTGCACGCTTTATCTATTCACCTGCCATAGCTCATCTTCAACAAAGATAGAGTTTCTCTCAGAACCAATCCCACCTTCTTGCCAAAGGTGTGTTCAGAATATAATTTAAATCATAAAAACACGAATAACCAGTACAAATCCAAAAAAACACCAAAAACCTTTGAGGGCAAGCAGCCGAGGTAGCAGATCTATGAAGTAAAGGATACCTATCAGCTCTACCTTGTTTTTGGTGTATAATTTAAATCAGTCCATCGAGATTCCTGTATTTTTCCCCAATTATGGCAACAAGGCAGAGTATAGACTCCACCAATTGGAAGTTCATAGACAGTTACGCTTTTATTTACACAGGACCAAGGACTTAATAAGATCAATTGTTTCATCCTTTGCTGACAATAACCAAGGTTCTTCAGTTTCAAAAGTGACCTTTTCAAAGTGTCTGTCAGGTACAGTCATCTATACTTATGATGTGCGTAACAAGAAGCTTCCAGGGAAAGCCAGAGGACACTCAACCAGGGTCTTGGCTACCTCTGTTGCCTTCCATGCCAAATTGCCTTTAGATTTAATCTGTGCAGCAGCCACATGAGCAAATCCTCATACCTTTATCACTCATTACAAAGTGGATGCGGTCTCCTGGAACAGGGCATCCTTTGGTTCCACGGTCCTGAAGAGTTTATTCCAGTGAGCCACCCAAGAACCAGGTGCTGGGGACGTGGTCCCAACCAGCAAGAATGAAGGTGAGATGGGGACAACATTACATAAAGAAATTATGTGCCTACCATAATGTTCCATGTTTGTTGTCCTTCATCTCGCCTTCCTTCTTGCATACCCCCCTCCTTTCCCCTTTGTGGAGGATTGAGAGGAATTCCTTCATTGGTTCCACTGGCTGTGTTTCCTGTGGACATACCAGCTTAGTTGACCATGCCTTGTTTTTCCTTCCTTTATACACCAGGTTTCCTTATGTGTTGGAGCTTAGTAGAATTTGCATTTTACTGTTATTGTCTAGTGTGGGCCATCACAAACGAGATCTAGGTAGCTACTGCTAGGCATGTTGGGATAGGGGTTAGCCTCAAGCCAGTATAAGCTCTCGAGCTATAGTAAACGGCCGAGTCGGAGCCGAGGATCAGCTCCGAACCCAACCAGCAAGAAGAAAAGTGAGATGAAGGACAACAAACATGGAATGTTATGGTAGGTACATAACTTCTTTTTTCCATGATCTTTCTGGTACCAAAGAAAGAGGGAACATGAGCAGATGTTCGTGTTTCACTGTTGCATTCATCACATTTGGGTTATCCCTGCCAGGGTAGCCCTCAGTCAGCCTGAATACCAGAGGCTTAGTATTTCTGTGTTGGTTGCTGTCGCTCTAGGACTGACGTCAGGTCGTCAGTGGTATAAAATAAGGCCGCCAATGCCATTACATCAGTCTTACTTGCCAAGGAGCCCAAAGCAATAGCAGTTTGCATCCGGTTGGCTGCTACCTGAGTTTTCATTTTCCGAATTGTAGTTGAAATCTTCTGAAGCTCAGTACCCTGTTGGGGATTCTTTTTTTTTTGCTCTAACCGATGTCAGAAAAAGTTAACAATTGTCTCTCCTAAAGCAAATACCACACCGAGACTTTCATTCTTACTGCATCACTTTCTTAGGCCCAGACCACGACGTCCCCCGCTGTCACTTTTGTGCTTTGTTCAACGCCAGAACTATACGTTGTCAGCACTGTCAGTCCTCAAATTCTGATATGGCTTCGGTAAGCCATCTGACAGCAGATCTTCCTAAAAAACATAAGGATAAAGACGGAGACAGACTGCACAGGTCCAAACCTACCGATTACGCTTCCTTTAAGTTGGTCATCAGTTCTCCGGTCCTCAGTGAGGCTCTTTCGCAGCCCGTGATGCCCACTTCTGTGGATTTGCCGGCCCCTTCTGAGACCCTTTCAGTGTCGGGTATGCTGCGAGACTCTTTGACTAAGGATCCTGCGGATGTCTCTACCTTGGATGGGTCCAGAGCAACTGAGCAGGCACCAACTTCTGAGGAAATACTTCACACTACTGATTCTCGACACAGACATTCGCGTCTACTGTTCTTTTGAAAACTAGAGAGTTTCTAAGGCCCAGGGTACGAGCCACAGCCAAGAAACAGATGACCCAATCTCAGGCACCTGCTTCCTTGCCTCAGTCTCAAATGCTTAAAATGGTAGAAGACCTTATAATGCCGATCAGGGGAAGCCAGGCTACCCCTTCCAAAAGAGATTTGTCCACAGTAGTTTTAACCGAGCAGGAGTCCGATGACTCTGATGCAACCGAATATGAAGACATGCAACTCCTCTCTGCCTATGAGGATTCTGATGCAGACGAATTCATTCCTTCAGCCTCTCCACCCGAGGACTTTTCCTTTGGGGAAACTCTACGTACTTCAAGAGCATTTCCAATGGGAATGTCAGGACTACCCTCAGTCTAAAAAGAGTCTCGGAATTCTTAAATCTTCCACAGCACAGACCTCTGGCCATTCCTCCTTTCCCGGATGTTGTGGATGATGTTTTCATGGAATCTAGTTTGACTCCTGACACCCTCCCTCCTGCTCCCAGGAAACCTGACAGATACTGTAGAGTCCCTGACTCTCACAAATTACTTTTCAAAAATCCTACTGCTGACTCGGAGGTTATTTCTCAAGTGCCTAAAGGAATTAAAGCAACTTCTGCTAAGAATCCCACCCCTCAGATAGGGATTACTGAGCATTAGACAGATGGGGTGATAAAATATACACCTCTGCCACTCTTGCTATTGGAGCACTAAATTGTCAGTTCCATATGCTAAAATTTCAGCAACATATCATGGAACTCCTCAAACAAAAAATATATTTTCCTGCTTGTGCAGAAAATAGAGTTAATGCATTCTGCAAGTCAAGTAACTAAGCACACCTTACAATGTGGTTTTGACGCCCTAGAAGCATCTTGCAGGGCAGCAGTCACTGGTTCTGTCCTTAGAAGGCATGCTTGGCTTAAGGAGCAGCCCTTGCCAGATCAGATTATTGGATGCACCCTTGCACAAAGACAACTTATTTGGCACCAAGGCAGAGGAGGTCCTAAAAAAGATGGAAGAAAAAGCTAAATATATGCAGACAGTTAAGGACTTCTTGCAGGTCCACCCACCCACGTTCAGTAGGCATTGCCCCTCCAAGCACTGGTCCTTTCCTGCCCCTTCCAGGTCAGCTCAGCCCAGACTCCAGGGAAGCAGGCCCCCAGACAGCAGCCGCAGGGAATGCTGAGATACAAGCAATGGAGTTCCTCCTCTTCCAAAGCAGGGAGTGCTAAGCCACCCCTTCATGGTAAGAACTCGCAATGACTTTACACTTCCACCCCCATCCTCTGCCCACCTGCTCCTGCCCCTAGGAGGAAAACTCTCCTTCCACGCAAGCACCTGGGCCAACATTACCAACAACTGCTGGGTCCTCAACATAGGGATACAAATTTTATTTCCACACTCTAACAACCCCAAAAGGGTTCCCAGATCTTCTCCCAAACCAGTGAGCAGAGGCCAAAAAGCAAGTCCTTTCCCTGCTCTCTGAGCCCCATAGAGCACTTTCCTGCAGAACAGATAGGCCAAGGTTTCTACTCCAGACTCTTCCTGATACCTAGAAAAGAGGGAACCTGGCGCCCCATCCTCTCTCTATCCATTCTAAATACCTTTCTGGTGATATCAAAATTCAAAATGCTCACCCTCCAGCAACTACTACCTATGCTCCCCAAGGATGCTTGGTTAGTCACCCTAGACCTAAGAGGCCTACCTACACATCCCAATCAGGGAATCGTGCAGGGAATATCTATGTTTAAGGGTAGGATCACTACACTTTCAGTTCGCTGTGGCTTCCCTTTGGCTTATCCATTGCTCCCAGAGTTTTCGCAAAATGTCTGGCTCCCACCATTTCTTTTTGCAGCAAAAGAAATATTCAAATTTACCCGTACTTGGACAACTGCCTGATTCAAGCAAACAGTCCGGAAAATCTGCTCAAGCACCTGGCCTTTGTAAAGGACCTACTGACCTCCCTGGGGTATACTATCAATGAAAAGAAATCCAAACTAGTACCCACCCAAAAAATTATATTCCTGGGAGCAAGCTTGGACACAGCATCCCAGATGGCATTCCTTACTCCAGAAAAACAAACCTACCTGACAGCCTGTTTCTCTCAGCTAGCCACCAGACCCCAGTTATCCGCAAGGAAAATCCTGCAAGCTCTGGCGTTCATGGCTTCTTGCATTCTACTCATTCCATATGCCAGACTGCATATGAGGAAACTACAGTGGTACCTAAAAAGCCTTTGGTGTCAACACTTTCAAGACCTGGAAACTCGTATACCAATGATACCCTGTTTAAGGAAAGATTTTCTTTGGTGAGCAGCAGCATGCAACCACAACAGAGGGGCTACCTTTCTCACAACCCCACGCCACACAGACGCATCAGATTATGTCTGGGGTGCACACCTGGACAGCAGGTATATACAAGGCCAATGGAGCCCACATCAAATACACATGCACATCAACCAAAAAGAAATGTTAGCTGTCCAGCAGCACTGAGAGCTTTCAGACCTATACTCTCCCCGAGGGCTCTACTTATTAAAACAGACACCACTGTGATGTGGTATATCAACAAGCAGGGAGGGACTTTCATACCCTCTGTGCTGTCTTCATGACCCTTTGGCACACTGCCTCAGCCATGCAACTACACCTGTTAGCACAATTCCTGCCAGGCTCTCTAAACTCTCTGGCAGACAACTTAAGCAGAAATCTTCTGGACCCACATGAATGGCAGCTAGACCAAAGAACCTTCACCCTTGTAACTCAGAAATGGGGCACTCAAAGGTCGACTTCTTCGCTTTCCACTCCAATCATCAGCTCAGCAAATTCTGCACCAGGGAACCTCACTGAACAGTTTGGAAAGTGGATGTTCTATCCTTCCAGTGGGTCACCCTCTCGGCCTATGCATTTCTCCCTCTGCAGCTCATTGCAAGAGTACTGCTCAAAATAAGGGAGGAAAAACCGAGGACAATCCTGATTCCCCCAGATTGGCCATGGCAGCACTGGTACCCACTGCTGCGCAGCCTGTCACCTCTGCCACCATGGCATCTCCCTCAGATCCCAACACTCTTGATCCAGAGGGATGGAAAATTCATCCATCCCCAATTGCAGATCCCCAGCCTGGCTTATTCCCTGACCCCACTGCACAAGCTGCCAATCTCCGCAAACTAGTTCTAGATCTTATGTGTGTAGCCAGATGCCCTAGCACTAGAAAGTCTTATGCTGACAAGTGGAAAAGGTTTTGCACCTGGATCCAGGCTAAGGGAGCTGGGACGGCAAGTCCTCCTTAACCTCGCATCCTGAATTACCTTGCTGACCTACTACACAGGGGTCTAGCCTTTTTTTTTTCTATTAAAATTCATGCCTCTGCTATCTCTGCTCATTTCAGTACAGAGCTACCTCTTTTCTCACATCCTCTCATCAGACAGTTCCTAAGAGGGGCTAACAACTTGAGACCACCCCGAAGAGCACCCAACCCCAGTTTGGGGCCTAAACTTTGTGTTGGATAAGCTCACCCTGCCCCCCTTTGAAGCAGCAGCTTCAGCAGAGTTAAAGCTTCTTTCTTGGAAGACAGCCTTGCTTCTGGCCATCACTTCAGCAAGAAGAGTATCCAAGCTACAAGCATTAATGGCGGTAGAGCCCTTCATCATTTTCCATGCTGACAGGGTCTCCCTCAGGACTAACCTTCATGCAAAAAGTGGTATCCAGTGTAGCTCTCAACCAATCCATTCTTTTGCCCACCTTTTTCCCTAACCCACAAAACAAGGGGGAAAGGATTCTGCACTCTCTTGATGTGCATAGACAGCTCAGAATATACCTAGACAGGACTAAATCATTTAGAAAGACTGATCAATTGTTAGTCAGCTTTGCTGCAGGAGCAGAGGGCAAGGCCAAATCCAAACAAACCATTTCCAAATGGATAGCACACTGCATCCATTTCTGCTACAAGCAACATGTGAAACCTTCCTTCAAGGGGGTCAGGACACACACTACCAGTGCAACCTCCACCTCTGCAGCTTTCCTCAGAGGGGTCCCCACCAAGGGACATCCTGGAGGCTGCAACATGGACATCTGTTCATACCTTCACCAAGCATTACCACCTGCCTATCTTCTCCAAATCCAGGGCAGGCTTTGCCACCACAGACTTGCACGACATCCTAGCTAGCCCCTAGTCTTATTGACTGCCTCCACCCTTTACTTCAGCTTTTGGAATCAACCCAAATGTGATGACTGCAGCAGTGAAACACGAAGAACATAGTACAGTTGTGTACACTTACCATAAATGTAGATGCTCAAGTGTATTCAGTGTTGCAGTCCTGGCTTCCCTCCCTCCAGCCCCCTTGTTTGTCTCTCAATCTCTCTCTCTCTCCTTACAAGAAAAAATGATGTAATGGCATCGGCTGCCTTATTTTATACCACTGACGACCTGATGTCAGTCCTGGAGCGAAGGCAACCGACGCAGAAATACTAAGCCTCTGGTATTTGGGCCGACTGAGGGCTACCCTGGAAGGGATAACCCAAATGTGGTGACTGAAACAGTGAATACACTCTAACATCTACATTTATGGTAAGTGTACACAATTGTACTTTCTACATTTCTTCTTTTTCAGTCTGTTTGTCCGTTAAGCTAGTCGCCAGTCCACTGGTACTCAGGCGCTTTTGCAGCTCCTGATATCTGCTACTTCTGATTCGCAGGCCTCTACTGAGACCCATTCGGAGTCCGGTATGCCGCGAGATGCTTCTTCGACTATGGAACCTGTGGATGTCTTCACCTTGGATGGGTCAGGAGCCACTGTGGAGGAACCAGCTTCTGAGTGTGTATTCAAGCTTACAGACACTCATATTAAACAGATGCCATAGTTTTCATCCAGGCCTAAAACTCGCACCACGCCTAGAAAACTGATGACCAAACCGCAGGCCCAGGCCCATATGCCTAAAAAAACAAATGCTTAGAAAGGCTGACTATCTCATTACCTTGATTAGGGGAAGCCAGCCTTCCCCCCCTCTAAGAGAACTAGAACTGAGTTTCTTTCTGATTTTTCTGCTCCTTTTGATTACCAGTATTTGCCCTTATCTACTTATGAGGATTCTGATGCAGAGGATTCCATTCCCTCTGTTTCCCCTCCAGAAGATTTTTCTTTCATTGAAACCTTGCACACTCTTAGGAAGCATTTCTGCTGGGAATGCCAGGATTACTCTGACTCCAAAAAGAGGCTTAGGGAATTCTTAACTCCTACCTCAACACAGGCCTGTAGCTATCCCTCCTGTATTGGACATTGTAGATGATGCCTTCTTGGAATCTAACCTGGCCTCTGACACTTTACCCCCAGCTCCCAGAAAACCTGACCGGTACTAGAGTACCTGACTCTCAAGTTCCTCTTCAAGAATCCTTCTGCAGTTCCAGAGACCATTTCCCAAGGACCAAAAGGCATTAAGGCTACTGCTGCCAAAAATCCTACCCCTTCTGATAGGGATTCTAGAGCCTTAGACAGATTGGGTAAGAAGGTTTACACTTCTGTTACTTTGGCCATCACGGCTTTAAATTGCCAGTTTCATATGTTAAAGTATCAGCAGCATGTTATGGGGCTACTTAAATGGAAAATGATGTTGATTCCTGACTGCACTGAACACAAAGAATTACAGGATTTAATGCATTCTACAGAACAAGTTGGTAAACATTCTTTGCAATGTGGTTTTGACGCTTAAGAAGCATCTTGCCGGGCTGCTGTTACTGGGTCTGTACTTAGAAGGCATGCTTGGCTTAAGGAACAAAGTTTGCCAGGTCATGTAAAAGCTAAATTACTGGATGCTCCCTTAAACCAAGACCGCCTTTTTGGCAACAGAGCAGAAGTCGTCCTCAAAAGGATGGAGGAAAAAGCTAAATCTATGCAAATTGTTAAAGATTTCCTACAAGTACAGCCTCCCAGATTCAGTAGGCATTGGCCTTCTATGAACTGGTCCTTTCAAGTCCCTTCTAGGCCTTTTCAGTCCAAACCCAGGAACAGCAGACCACCTAGGCTACAGTCGCAGGCTTTGCACAAACCTAAGCAGTGGGGCAACTCCCACTTCCAAAGCAGGGAGTAGTAAGCCACCCCCCCTGCGGAAAAATGGCACAATGACTTAACCTTAACCCTTCCAAGCCCTGCTCTACTACCTGCTCCCTTAGGAGGAAAGCTCGCCCTGCATGCAAAAAACTGGGAACTCATTACCCAGGACGATTGGATTTTGAACATAGTTTCCCAAGGATACAGATTCCACTTCCACACCCTACCATCACCAAATGGCTGGCCTCACCTACCCCCCCAAATCAATGGGCAGAGGCCCCAACAGCAGGATGTTCTTTGTGTTTCACTGTTGTAGTCATCACATTTGGGTTACCTGCTTGCAGGTAGCCTTCAGTCGGCCTGATTATCAAAGTCTTGCGTCCTGCGTCGGTTACTGTCTCATCTTCCATGACGTCAGGTAGTCAGGGGTATAAAGCATGCAGCCGACGCCATTACATCAGACTTTCTTGCTGTGCGGTGCCCGAAGCAGAAACAGTTTGCAAGTGCCGGTCGGCCGACTCCTGACATTTTCGTTTTCGAGTTTCAGATCCGAAGTCTTCAACAAAGCTAAGTACCCCATTGGGAGAACTTTTTCTTGCTCTAAACCGATATCAGTAAAAGTTAATTGCATTTCTTGTGGAAAGCAAATACCTCTTAAAGATTTCATTCGTACTGCATTCCTTGCTTAGGCCCAGACCACGACATCCCTCGCTGTCTGTTTTGTGCCTTCTTCAAACCTCGAACTATTCGTCGGTCCATTTTTGCATCTAAATATTTTGGTACTGTGTTCAATTATCCAGAAATGGCTTTGGTAAGCCACCCGACTACCGATATTCTGAAAAAACGCAAAGATAAAGACAGAGACAGGCCGCATATGTCCAAAGCTACTGACGACGCTTCCATTAAGCTAGTCGCCGGTACACAATGAGGTGCTTTCGCAGCCCCTGATACCCACTACTTCAGATTTGCAGGCCTCTACTGAGACCCATTCGGAGTCCGTTATGCTGCAAAGTGCTTCTTTGACTGTGAAACCTGCGATGTCTCTACCTTGGATGGGTCCGGAGCCGCTGTGCAGGCACCGGCTTCTGAGGGTGTATTCAGGCCTACTGACTTGCATTTTAAGCCGACGCCATCTTCTTCTTCAAGACCTAAATCTTGATCCACGACTAGAAAACCAATGCCCAGACCGCATGGTCAGGTCCCTATACCTAAAAAACAAATTATAAGAATGGCTGAAGACCTGATTACCCTAATCAGGGGAAGCCACCCTTCTCCCTCATAGAGACTTGGAACTGATTTTCCTTCTGATTCTTCTGATCAGGATTCTGAAATTGCTGTTTTTTCTGATGACCAAGAGTTGCCCTTATCTACCTATGAGGATTCTGATGCAGAGGACTCCATTCCCTCTGCTTCCCCTCCAGAGGATTTCTCTTTTGGTGAAACATTGCATACTCTTTGGGAACATTTCCATTGGAAAAGCCAGGATTACTCTGACTCCAAAAAGTGGCTTAGGGAATTCTTACTCCTACCTCAACACAGGCCTTTAGCTATCCCTCCTGTACTGGACATTGTAGATAATGCCTTCTTGGAATCTAGCCTGGCCCCTGACACTTTACCCCCGGCTCCCAGAAAACCTGACCGGTATTAGAGTACCTGACTCTCACAGGTTCCTCTTTAAGAATCCTACTGCGGATCCTGAAACCATTTCACAGGGACCCAAAGGCATTAAGGCTACTACTGCCAAACCCCCTACCCCCTCTGATAAGAGATTCCAGAGCCCTGGACAGATTGGGTAAGAAGGTTTACACTTCTGCAACTTTGGCCATTAGTGCTTTAAACTGCCAGTTTCATATGTTCAAGTATCAGCAGCGTATTATTGGATTGCTTAAACAGAAAATGATGTTGATTCCTTACTGTGCTGAAAATAAAGAATTACAGGATTTAATGCATTCTGCTGAACAAGTTGGAAAACATACTTTGCAGTGTGGTTTTGATTCATTAGAGGCATCTTGCAGGGCTGCTGTCACTGGGTCTGTACTTAGAAGGCATGCTTGGCTTAAGGAGCAAACTTTACCAGATCATGTTAAAGCTAAATTACTGGATGCTCCCTTAAACCAAGACCGCCTGTTTGGCAACCAAGCAGAAGTAGTACTTAAAAAGATGGAGGAAAAGGCTAAATCTATGCAAGCTGTTAAAGATTTCTTGCAAGTACAGCCTCCCAGATTTAGTAGGCACTGGCCTTCTATGAATTGGTCCTTCTCAGTCCAAACCCAGAACCAGCAGACCACCCAGGCTTCAGTCTCAAGGTACTCAAAGGCCTAAGCAGTGAGGGGCTCCCACTTCCAAAGCTGGAAGTAGTAAGACCACCCCCCTATGGTAAACTCACAATGACTTAACTTTAAACCTTCCAAGCCCTGCGCAACTGACTGTTCCTTTAGGGGGAAAGATCGCCCTGCATGCAAAAAAACTGGGAGCTCATTACCCAAGACAAATGGGTTTTAAATATAATTTCCCTGGGATACAGATTCCACTTACACTTCTTACCAACCCCAAATGGTTGGCCAGACCTACCCCCAAATCAGTGGGCAGACCCTCAAAAGCAGGTTCTCTCTCTAAGCATCAAAGCTGTTCAGCCTGTCCCAGAAGAATAATGGGGGCAAGGGGGCAAGGTTTTTACTCAAGACTTTTCCTGGTTCCCAGAAAAGACAATTCCTGGAGTCCTATCTTGGACCTGGTTATCCTAAACACTTTTTTGGTATTCCCAAAATTAAGGGTGCTAACTCTTAATCAGCTGCTTCCCATGCTAGGCAAAAACACCTGGTTGGCAACACTAGATTTAAAGGAAGCCTACCTGCACATCCCAAATCTTTCAGAAGATACCTATGCTTCAGAGCAGGCTACTTGCACTATCAGCTCTCTGCACTGCCATTTGGCTTATCTGCTGCACCTAGGGTATTCACAAAGTGCCTAGCTCCAGTCATTGCATTTTGCAGGCAAAGAAATATTCAAATATACCCATACTTGGACGATCTTAATTCAGGCAGAAAGCCAGGACATGCTATTAAATCATCTGGCATTTGTTAAGAAATTATTAACTTCTCTGGGGTACACCATAAATAAAAAGAGATCACATCTAGTACCCTGCCAACAAATTGTATTCCTGGGAGCAATACAACTTCCCAGATGGCCTACCTCATGCCAGAGAAACCAGTTTATTTGACAGCCTACTTCAAACTACTGGCCACAAAGACCCAGCTATCGGCAAGGAAAATACTGCAAGCCCTGGGGTTCATGGCCTCTTGCATTCTACTAATTCCATATGCAAGACTGCATATGAGGAAACTACAATGGTATCTAAAAAGCCTATGGTGTCAACATTGTCAGGACTTAGAATCAATGATTCCTATCATCCCTTGTCTAAAGACAGAGCTCCTTTGGTGGGCAGAGGCCTGCCACCACAAGGGACTGCCATTCACTGTACCCCCTGCCGCCCAAACCCTAACAGACGCATCAGACTAGGTATGGGGAGCTCACTTGTCAGGTCAGTGCATTCAGGGCAAATGGAACCAGAGTCAAATGCACCTGCATATCAGTCAGAAAGAAATGTTAGCTGTACAAAATGCTCTGACAGCCTTCAAGGACCACATTCTTTCAGGACAATTATTGGTAAAGACCGACAACACCACTGTTATGTGGTACATGAACAAGCAGGGGGGAACCCGCTCATACCTTCTCTGCAGTCTAGCCATGGCTCTGTAGAACACAGCCTTGAGCTATCAAATGCACCTACAAGCTCAATTCCTGCCAGGCAAGCTAAATACACTAGCAGACGATCTAAGCAGAAATCTCATGGACCCACACAAGTGGAAACTGGAACCAAAGATTTTGAACATTTTGAGAAACAAATGGGGGAGCCCAGAGATAGATCTGTTTGCCTCCCCTCAGAACTAGCAGTTGGAGAAATTCTGCACAAGGACTCACCACAGACAAGTTTGGAAAGTGGATGCCCTGTTCTTCACAGTTTATGCCTTTCCCCCTCTGCCTCTCCAAAGTGCTACTAAAGATCAAACAGGACAAACCAAGGACAACATTGATAGCACCAGACTGGCCACGCCAACACTGGCACCCCCTCTTGCGCAGTGCGTCACTGCTGGAACCATGGCACCTGCCTCAGTCCCCTGCCCTGCTGTCACAGCAGGAGGGCCAGATTCTGCACCCACAGCTTCAAACCCTGAACCTTGCAGCCTGGCTAATTACCTGATCTCTCTGTTACCATCCCTCAGTAAGCAAGTGATGGATGTCATTCTGGAGGCAAGGAGGCCTAGTACTAGAAAATCCTATGCTGAAAAATGGAAAAAATTATGTTCCTGGAGCCAAACTCAAGGGATGGGCACAACAGTGCCCAATTTACTGCACATTCTTCATTACTTAACTGAGATGCTTCACAAGGGCCTTTCCTTTTCTTCCATCAAAATTCATGCCTCTGCCATTTCAGCACATTATAATACAAAGCCACCCCTCTTCTCTCATCCACTGCTGAAGCAATTCCTCAGAAGGGCTAAAAACTTAAGACCACCCAGGAGAGCCACTACTCCAGCTTGGGACATTTAACTTTGAATTGGAAAAGCTCACTCTACCTCCCTTTGAGCCAACTGCAAATGCAGTGTTGAAATTACTTTCTTGGAAAACAGCCTTTCTTTTAGCCGTCACTTCAGCAAGAAGGATGTCTGAATTACAGGCCCTCATGGTAGTGGAGCCTTTCATCATCTTTCATGCTAACATGGTGTCCCTCGGGACCAATCCTTCCTTTTATGCCCAAGGTGGTATCCAGTGTGGCCTTTTATCAGTCCATGCATTTGCCAACCTTCTTTTCTAATCCACAGAACAAAGAGGAAGGAATGATGAACTCCTTGGACGTGCACAGACAACTTAGATTTTACTTGGACAGGACTAAGCCTCTTAGGAAATCTGAACAGCTGCTGGTTGCATTTGCTGCAGGGGCAGAGAGGAAGACCATTTCAAAGCAAACCATTTCTAAGTGGATAGGCCATTGCATTCATTTCTGCTTTAAGCACCATGGAAAACCTACCCCACAAAGGGGATAAGACCTCATTCCACCAGGGGTGCATCTACCTCTGCAGCCTTTCTCAGAGGTGTCCCTACCAGGGACATCCTAGAAGCTGCTACCTGGAGTTCTGTACATACCGTCACCAAGCATTACCACTTGCCAATTTTTTCTAAATCCAGAGCTGGCTTTGCCACTGCAGTCTTGCAGGGCCTTATAGCTAGTCCTAATGCTATCTAATTGCCTCCTCCCTTCCTTAGCTTTGGGAAGCTACCCAAATGTGATGACTGCAACAGTGAAACACTAAGAACATAGTACAGTTGTGTACACTTAACATAAATGTAGATGTTCGAGTGTATTCACTGCTGCAGTCCTGGTTATCCTCCCTCCAGCCCCCTGACTTCTATTGATTATACCTCTATTCTTGTTTACTATGCTTAAAGCTTTCTGGTGTATTTCCTTTTTGTTGGAGGTGTAACCTTGTATATAGTTACTTCCCATTATGGGGGCACCTGACATCTGGGGCAAGAAAAACTGATGTAATGACATCTGCTTCATGCTTTATACCCTTGACTACCTGATGTCATGGAAGATGAGGCAGCAACAGCCTCAGGACTCAAGACTGTGATAATCAGGCCATCTGAGGGCTCCCTGCAAGCACATAACCCAAATGTGATGATGGCAACAGTGAATACACTCTAACATCTACATTTATGGTAAGTGTACACAACTGTACTTTCTCTGTCTCCTTAATATCAGAGCTATTCAGCCTGCCCCAGCAGAACAAAGGGGACAAGGCTTTTTGAGACTGTTTCTGGTACCCAGAAAAGACAACTCATGGCGTCCTATCCTGGACCTCTCTATTCTCAATGCCTTTCTAGTAGTTCCAAAATTCAAAATGCTAACTCTGCAACAGCTTCTTCCCATGCTAGCCAAGGATGCCTGGCTGGCAACCCTAGACTTAAAGGAAGTTTACCTGCACATCCCAGTAAGGGAATCTTGCAGGAAATACCTATGCTTCAGGGCAGGCTCCATGCACTATGAGTTCTCTGCACTTCCCTTTGGCTTATCTACTGCTCCCAGGGTATTCACAAAGTGCCTAGCTCCAGCCATTGCATTTTGCAGGCAGAGAAATATTCAAATTTACCCATATTTGGACGATTGAGTCAGGCAGAAAGCCAGGACTTCCTATTACAACACATGGCATTCGTAAAGAAACTTGTAACCTCACTGGGGTACACCATCAATGAAAAGAAATCTCACCTAGTACTCTGCCAAGCGATTGTATTCCTGGGAGCAAGCTTGAACACAACTTCCCAGATGGCATTCCTCACTCCAGAGAAACAAGTTTACTTGACAACCTCCTTCAAACTATTGGCCACAAAAACCCAGCTATCTGCAAGAAAAATACTACAAGCCCTGGGATTCATGGCCTCTTGCATTTTACTAATTCCATATGAGGAAACTCCAATGGTATCTAAAAAGCCTATGGTGTCAACATTCTCAGGACGTGGAAACAATGATTTCTATCATTCCATGTATCAAGACAGAGTTCCTTTGGTGGGCAGAGGCCTGCTACCACAACAAACGACTCCCTTTCACTCTACCCCTTGCCACCCAAACCCTCACAACAGACTCATCAGACTATGCATGGGGGGGCTCACATGGCAGGGCAGTGCATTCAGGGCAAATGGAACCTGAGACAGATGCACCTGCATATTAATCAGAAAGAAATGTTAGCTGAACAGAATGCTCTGACAGCCTTCAAGGACCATATTCTTCCAGGACAACTACTGGTAAAGATAGACAACACCACAGTTATGTGGTACATAAACAAGCAGGGGGGAACCCACTCGTATCCTCTCTGCAGACTAGCCATGCCTCTGTGGAACACGGCCTTGAGCTACCAAGTACACCTGCAAGCTCAATTTCTGCCAGGCATACTAAATTCACTGGCAGACGACTTAAGCAGAAATCTCATGGGCCCACACGAATGGAAGCTAGATGCCAAAATATTCAACCCCTTGAGGAACAAATGGGGGACTCCAGAGATGGACCTGTTTGCCTCCTGTCAGAACTACCAATTGAAGAAATTCTGCACAAGAACTACCCACAGCCATGCTTGGAAAGTGGATGCCCTATCCTTTACCTGGGAAAGCTTCTCATTTATGCCTTTCCCCTTCTGCCTCTCCTTTCGAAGGTTCTACTAACGATCAAGCAGGACAAGCCAAGGACAATACTGATTGCACCAGATTGGCCACACCAGCACTGCTACTACCATGGCACTTTATTCAGACCGCTTCCCTGCTGTTGCAGCAGGCGGGCCAGATTCTGCACCCTCAGCTTCAAACCCTGAACTTTGCAGTCTGGCCAATTCCTTGAGCTCTCCCTTAGCGTCCCTCAGTAAGCAGGTACTGGATGTCATTCTGGAGGCAAGGAGGCCTAGTACTAGAAAATCCTATGTTGAAAAGTGGAAAAGATACTGTTCCTGGAGCCTGATTCAAGGGATTGGCACAACGGTGCCCGGCTTACCTCAAATTCTACAGTACTTAACAGAAATGCTCCACAGGGGCCTATCCTTCTCATCAATTAAAATTCATGCCTCTGTCATTTCAGCACATAATACAGAGCCACCCCTTTTCTCTCACCCCTTGCTAAGGCAATTCCTTAGAGGGGCAAAACATTTAAGACCCCCCCCCCCCAGGAGAGCTCCCACTCCAGCCTGGGACCTTAACTTTGTATTGGAAAAGCTCACTTTTCCCCCCTTTGAACCAGCGGCTACAGCTGAGTTGAAATTCCTTTCTTGGAAAACTGCCTTCCTTCTAGCCATCACTTCAGCAAGAAGAGTGTCTGAATTACAGGCCCTCATGGCAGTGGAACCCTTCAATGTTAAGTTGTCAATCTCGCCTTCATTCTTGCTTGATGGGTTCGGAGCCGATCCTCGGCTCCGACTCGGCACTTGCTTTAGCTCGAGAACTCCTTTTACCAGCTCGAGGCAGCCCCATATCCCATGATGCAAGGCAGTAAGTACCCAGATCTCGTTTGCCGCTTCGCTTGGGAGGTCTTTTTACCAGCTGCTGGTAAGTTGTTTCACTTTGTGATTTTCAAGCCCCTTTTTAGTCAAAAACTAATTTTTATATAGTTTAAATTTAATTTCTATCCCTTCCTGACAGAAATTCCCTGTCTTTTTGAATTTGTTCTTAGTTATCCCTATCCCATCCCCCCCCTGTTAGGGTGTGTGTGTTGGTATTTTTTATAGAATACCTTTTTGGTATTTTGTGTAATTTAATTTTATTTTGACTGGTGTGTGTGTGTTTTGTGTGTCGGCACCATGTCAAAGGAGAGGGTTTCAGGATGTTCTTCATTCCACATTGCTGCAGTCCTAACTATTGGGTAGTCCGCTGTCCAGTCGGCCCGAATACCAAAGTATATGGCTGACGTCGGTCACGGCGCATTAGACTGACGTCAGAATGTCAGGGTACTAATGCGCATGACCGACGTCATATCCTCAGTCTTTTTTGCCGCATGGTCCGATGCAGAAGCAATTTTGCGAGTGCAGGTTGGCGTTCTGAAAGTTTCTGAAGTCAGAGTTTCAGACCGAATCAAAGTTGGCTAAGTACCCCGTTGGGGAATATTTTGGTTTTTCTTGCCTCAGTATTTAACCGGATGTCAGAAAAAGTGAATAACTGTATTTCTTGTGGGAAACAGATACCTCATAGGGATTACCATACTTTGTGTATACCTTGTTTAGGGCCTGAGCACGGCGTTGTTGGATGCCGCTCTTGTGCTAGATTTAACAAACGCACTATTAAGAGAAGGTTAGACTGTGCCAGGTTAGTGTTTGGGAAGCGTTGTAATTATAAAATGCCGCCGGATGCTCCGGCGCCGCTTCAACCAAAAGCGCAAGGACAAAGCAGTGAAGCCTAGAGGGGAAGAACCGACAGTCCCGGACGTCGGTTCTTTAGAGGGCTCAGTGGAGCCGGAGGTACTGCCAGGAGTTTCTTTGGAGTCTCAGGGAGAAACTTTATTGTTGCAGGATGTGTCCTCTCAGGAAGTAGGCCAGGCTGAAGGGGCTTCTCAGGTGGATGTTCTTCCCTCTCTTCCTAAGGTGGTTAGGGCCTCGCCTTCTGTTGCCAAGGCTTCTTTAAGAGGCAGGCCTACTTTAGCTTCTGTGGGGGTTTCTCCGAGTGTTTCAGGGTCTTTGCCTAAGAAGCATATGCTAAAAATGGCAGAGGATTTGATTACTATGATTAGAGGTTCTATGCCCCCTCCTGATAAGAGGCCTAGGGTGGAACCTGAGTTTGAGAGTTTTGAGCAATGTTCGGAGGCTTCTGAGTCTTCTGCTGAGGACTTGCAGGAGTATCCTCCTTATTCTGACTCTGATGTGGATGATTCTACTCCTTCAGCTTCGCCTCCTGAGGATTTTTCTTTTTCAGAAACCCTGCATTCCATGAGGGAGCATTTTAAATGGGAAGGTCAAGATTTCTCTGATTCCAGGAAAAGGCTTAGAGAATTCTTGTTTTTACCCCAGCATAGGCCTTTAGCTATACCTCCTGTTCTGAATGTTGTAGAAGATGTTTTTGCAGAGGCTTCACTAAATCCTGATTCTTTGCCTCCTGCCCCAGTTAAACCGGATAGGTACTATAGGGTGCCTGAAGCCCATAAGTATCTTTTTAAGAGTCCTAGGGCGGACCCAGAAACTGTCTCTCAGGGGCCTAAAGGTGTGAAGGCTTCTGTGGTTAAAAATCCTATTCCTCCTGATAAAGAGGCAAGGGCTTTGGATAGATGGGGAAAGAAAGTGTACACTTCTTCCACTTTAGCCATGAGGCGTTGAATTGTCAGTTTCATATGTTAAAATATCAGAATTATCTCCTTTCACAATTGAAGTCTAAGGTGGATGCTCTGGCTGAAGGTATTGAATGTAAAGAGCTGCAGGATTTAGTTCATGTTTCTGAACAAGTGGGAAAGCATTCTTTGCAGTGTGGTTTTGATGCTGTGCAGGCCTCCTCGAGGGTGGCTGCCACTGGTTCTGTTCTTCAGGCACGCCTGGTTGAGAGATCAGAACTTAGCTGAGCATGTTAAGACAAGGATTTTGGATGCTCCTTTACAGTCTGATGTGTTGTTTGGTTCGCCTGTGGAAGCAGTTTTAAAGAAAATGGAGGACAAGGCTAAGTCTATGCAAACTGTTAAGGATTTTTGCAGGTGCAGCCTCCAAGTTTAGTAGAAATTGGCCTACTAAGGGGTGGACTTATCCTGCTTATGATTCGCAGTCTAGGGGTAGGTCTAGACGTGGTAGGGGCAGAGCTCAAGGTTCTTTTAGGCCTAGGACAGGGAGTTCACCTGCTCAGACTTCTGGTGAGGGCAGGGGTCAGTCCTTTCGTAAGCAGACCCAATGACTTGCCTTTTCAACTGCCAGTACATTCTCGCCTGACGGCACCTCTAGGAGGAAGGTTGTCTCTTTTCAAAGAAAATTGGGATTTAATTACCCAAGACAAATGGGTTCTGGATATCATTCACCACGGTTACAGGTTTTATTTCCATACCTTGCCTCCTTTCAAAGGCATGCCAGACATTCCTCCTCTACAAAGAACAGAGGCTCGCAAGCAAATTTCTCTGTTGCTCCAAATAGGAGCCATTCAGTCAGTTCCTGTGCCAGAAAGGAGCCTAGGATTTTATTCTCGCCTGTTCCTAGTACCAAAGAAGGGGAACACGTGGAGACCAATTTTGGATTTATCTATCCTCAACACTTATCTGGACATTCCAAAGTTCAAAATGTTGACGTTACAACAGCTTTTACCTCTGCTGGGCAAAGATCACTGGATGGTAACTTTAGATCTCAAGGAAGCTTACCTTCATGTGCCTATAAGACTAAGTTGCAGAAAGTATCTGCGTTTTCGAGCTGGAAATTCTCTTTATCAGTTCTCTGCATTGCCCTTTGGCTTATCTACTGCCCAGAGTATTCACAAAGGTTCTGGCTCCAGTGATAGCTTACTTCAGGCTAAGAGGAATTCAAATCTATCCTTACTTGGGCGACTGCCTGATTCTGGCTCAAGAAAAGGAAGACCTTCTACAGCATTTGGAATATGTCATAGCAGTGCTAAGTTGCCTGGGGTATTCTGTGAGCGAAATAAAGTCCAGTCTAGTACCCTCTCAAGACATGTGCTTTCTGGGTGTGAGACTGAATACAGCAGCCCAGATGGCCTTTTTAACCCCGGACAAACAAAAGAATCTTTCCAGTTACTTCCATCAATTATCTCTTCAGTCCGGGCTGACTGCAAGGACAGTCCTTCAAGCCTTAGGGTTCATGGCATCTTGTATTCTGGTGCTTCCCAATGCCAAACTGCATATGAGGAAGCTACAATGGTATCTCAAAATCTATGGACACAGCACTGCCAGGATTTGGACACTGTCATTCAAATAATACCTTGCATTCAAAAGGAATTTTTGTGGTGGGCTCAGAAATGTCACCTAAACAAGGGACTCTCTGTGACCCGGCCAGAGGCAAGTCAGATTCTAACGACAGATGCCTCAGACATTGCTTGGGGAGCTCATCTAGATGGAAAGTGGATACAAGACAAGTGGCCGGCCAGACTACAGCATCTACATATCAACATGAAAGAGATGTTAGCAGTCCAGTTTGCATTAATGGCTTTCAAGGAGTTACTTCTTCCAGGGCAGGTGTTGATTCTAACAGACAACACAACTGTCATGTGGTACATCAACAAACAAGGGGGGAACACATTCTTACCCATTGTGCAGGCAAGCAATGATTTTATGGGAGACTGCGCTCAGCTTGCAACTAACTCTTCAGGCAAGGTTTCTGCCGAGCACAGAACTCCTTAGCAGATGTGTTAAGCAGACAAATCATGGATCCCCACGAGTGGAAACTGGATCTTCATGTATTTCAAAATTGACAGTGTCATGGGGAACTCCAGACATAGATCTGTTCGCTTCTCCACTAAACCACCAGCTGCCAAAGTTTTGCAGAAGGATTTCATCACACAGCTTGGAAAGTGGATGCTCTTTCTTTCAGTTGGAAAAATCTTCATGTGTATGCTTTTCCACCTCTGCCTCTTCTCCCAAAGGTGCTTCTAAAGGTCAGACAAGACAAGCCAAGGATGATTTTAATAGCTCCAGATTGGCCTCGGCAGCACTGGTACCCATTACTGAGGAGTCTGGTAAGGAAGCCTCCATGGCCTTTACCCTTGATTCCACACCTATTGTCTCAGAGGGACGGTCATCTGCTCAATGTCAAGCTTCAAACTCTTCATCTAACAGCCTGGCATGTTCTGTTTTGAAAGACAGCAGGTCTCAACTTCCTCAACAAGTTTTAAATGTGATTATGGAAGCCAGAAGACCTAGTACAAGGAAAGTGTACGCAGAAAAATGGAAGAGATTTTTATTTTGGACTGCAGCAAAGAATTTGGAGATTTGAGCCTAATTTGAGTGTGGCTCTTCAATATCTTACTGAGTTATTGGACAAAGGTTTGTCTTTCTCTTCCATTAAGATTCATGCTGCAGCAATTTCAGCTCACTATGATTGTGACCCACCATTGTTTTCACATCCTTTGTTCAAGCAATTTCTTAGAGGGCAAAGAATATAAGACCCCCATGTAGAGCTCCTACTCCTGCTTGGGATCTCAATTTTGTGTTGGAGAAACTTACTCTACAACCTTTTGAGCCTGCAGCTACTGCTGACCTGAAATACTTGTCATGGAAGACTGCTTTTTTGTTGGCCATTACTTCTGCGAGAAGGGTTTCTGAGTTACAGGCCCTTATGGCGGTTGAGCCTTTTTTGATTTTTCATAAGGATAGGGTATCATTACGCACTAATCCTTCCTTTATGCCTAAGGTGGTTTCTAGTGTGGCTTTAAACCAAACTATTCATTTGCCTACTTTCTATGCAGATCCCCAAAATAAAGGGGAAAAGATTTTGCACACTTTAGATGTACACAGGCAATTGCGTTATTATTTAAGCAGGACTAAGGATTTTAGACAGTCTCAGCAGTTGTTTGTTTCTTTTGCTTTGAGTTCAGGGCAAGCCTGTGTCAAAACAAACTATTTCTAGGTGGATTGGGTTTTGCATTGCCTTTTGTTATTCCCATCATGGCAAAGAGATTCCAGCTGGGATTAGGCCTCATTCCACTAGGGCTACTGCCACTTCAACAACATTTCTAAGGGGGGTGGCAACTAAGGATATTTTGGAGGCAGCTACTTGGAGTTCAGTGCATACTTTCTCTAAGCATTACCACCTTCCTCTCTACTCTAAGTCTAGGGCTGGTTTTGCCACTGCTATTTTGCAAGGCATGTTATCAGCTCCTGCTTCCTTATGATGTGCCAGCCTCCCTTACCTCTGCTTTGGGATTCTACCCAATAGTTAGGACTGCAGCAATGTGGAATGAAGAACATAGTACAGTTTTGTACCTACCATAAATGTAGATGTTCGAGGATCCACATTGCTGCAGTCCAATTACCCTCCCTCCTTCCCTCTGTGTTTAGGGGTGGTTGTGTAGGTGAGATTATATTCTGGTACCTTTGTATGTATTGTATATATTTTTGGTGCAGGTATGTTTGGTGTGTTTTGGTTTTGGCCTTGTCTTTTTAGGGTCTTCTGACATCTGGGGCAAGAAAAGACTGAGGATATGACGTCGGTCATGCGCATTAGTACCCTGACGTTCTGACGTCAGTCTAATGCGCCGTGACCGACGTCAGCCATATACTTTGGTATTCGGGCCGACTGGACAGCGGACTACCCAATAGTTAGGACTGCAGCAATGTGGATCCTCGAACATCTACATTTATGGTAGGTACAAAACTGTACTTTTTAAGAAGTGTGACTCGTGCTGTCAGAAAATGTCTCTGACAGACGGTCACACTTCTTGCCTGTATTGTCTGGGCCCTCTTCACCTGCAGGACTCCTGTGCTATTTGTCACTCCTTCAGCCAGAGAGTCCTGCAGGAGAGACATAACAAACTGGTTCTTAGGGGCCTTCTTAAGCCGGAGGGCTCTCCGGCTATGTCGGCTCCACCGAAACCAGCAAGAGTTTCCAAGGCCCAGGCTTCTGTTTCTAAGCCTGCGGCCTCGGCTCCGACTTCGTGCAGAGTCGAGATCGCCTCCGGCTGGAGCCGATTCTGGCATGACTAAGCCTTCGGCACCGATGGCCATCGGTGCCGAAACTGTATTGTCCACTTCGATGTCGGCTCCGATCGGCTCCGACACCCATGTGGCACAGGCATCGGTGTCGGCTCCGATCGGCTCCGACACCGTTACTTTGGTGGCTGTATCGGCTCCGGCTGGAGCCGATACATCGAGGCGTTCTGTCGGCTCGAGAAATCGGCTCCGACAGGATCCGTGAGTGTCGGCTCCGATGGCTCATTCCAGGAAGAGGTCGAGGTCTCCTTCCTTGGAGCCGATACTTTCGGCTCGGCTTCACCTCTTCTGTCGGAACGGAGCCATCGGAGCCGATCTTCAAGGTCATCCAGGTTGTCTGACCATGACCTAGAGAGAGTGGTCAGCAGATTGCTCAAGTCACAGGTACTGGCCCAAATGCTTCACAGTCCGTCTCAGCAGACGACTGTTGGTCCACACCCCGTTACAGTTCCTCCTTCAACTCTACCCCAGAGCTTGGAGTTGGAGTCTTCGGGCATAGTTACTGCTACGGCTGGAGGACGGATACCCCGTTCTGTTCCTTCAGCCTCTACTCTTATCTCCTCTTCCTTAGAGGGATTCGTGGTCGGGCTTCCATGGTCTCCTCCGAGGGGTGAGTGGCATCGGACCCTTGCCCGAACCCGCTCTGCCCCGTGGAGCCTCGGCCTTGGTGAGCTCGGCGCCGACATCTGCCTCGGATGCTTCCCTTCGGTGGTCCCTGGAGTTCCTAGCTCTTGGAGCGGGTTCTCTCGGACCTGCCTGGGAGGGAGCATTCGAGGTGATGAAGAGTGTACTGGCCACTGGTATCAGCCAGCAGTCTCTTCCCGTAGCTTCCCCCCCTATTGTACCTGTTGACATCTCTGCCACTTCTCTTGCTACAGGACCCAGAGATCCTCCGCCTCAGGTTTCCCCATTGGGAATTTCCCCTCTTCCGAGGATTCTCCTGATGTTTCGGGAGATCCTCCTAGGAAGAGGACTTGTAAGAGGAAGCATGTAGACTCCCCGAGTCTGTCACGCCGGATACTGACTTTGATGAGTCAGAGGGATCCCTAGATCCCCTCTGAGGATGTCTCCTTTTCAGACATCCTAGAACTTCTGAAACAGAGGGAAACTGGCCCACCAACAATCCCTCTGAGGATGAGTCAGTATACCTAGAGGCGTTTGGATCTCGGCCCTCCACCTCCTGGGTGTCTCCGCCTTCACCCCCTTATGCAGGTGATTGCACGAAGGCGTGGACAGCTCCTGACTCTGTAGAGCCAGTCCCTAGGAGGCCTTCTAAATTTATCACTGCCCCTAGTGACAAACAATTCCTTACCAAGGGTGTCCCCGCTGATGCCATGGTGGTGGCTGCGGCCACCAAAAGGAACTTGCAGATCCTTCCATGCCCGTCCATCCTCCTAATAAGGACTCTAGGACCATGGATAGGTACGGCAAGCGGATGTTTTCCTCAGCGACCTTTGCTATGCTCGCTGAATTATCTTTGTCACTTCACCAGACTCCAGAGAGATATCCTGAAGGAGCTGGGAGAAGTAGTTCAGGATCCTACAGCTGCAGGGGCTCAAGAAAAGATTGCTTCGCAGCTAGGAACCCTCAATTCCATTGCTAACTCCTCCATGCGGCTAATATCTTATGCTGCGGATGGAGCGAGTAGAGCCGCAGGCACAGGTGTGGCTCTTAGGCGCCAAGCCTGGATGCGGCTATGTGATTTTTGGATCCCTTTAAGGCGTTCACAAATTCTCCCTTTGATGGGTCAGCTTTGTTTGGCCCTCAGGTGAAGGAGACCTTGACCAGGTGTGAGCAGGACGGCAAGACTCTTTCTGCTGTTGGAGTCCGTTTTTCCACCCCTTCTAGACCTTATCCCAAAGGACAGAAGGGTGGTAAGATGTGGTTCCGTAAATCCCAAGGAGTCACGCCGGATTCACGTGGTCAGTTTACCCCTAGAGGCAGAGGGGGTAACAACAACAGACGCCGCTCTAGAGGCAGAGGGGGTCCGAAAAACCAGGGAAACAGGGAGCCTCTCTCTGATAAGCCCTTTCAGCATCCCTGAGGTGTTGCCCGGCTGTCTTTCCTTGGAGGCAGTCGTGGGAGGATTATCACTGTACCCAGAAGCCTGGCATTCCCTCACTCAAGACAGATGGGTACAGTCGATCATATCCAAGGGTTACATTATTCCTTTCGAGGAAAGTCCCTTCCCCTCAAGTTCCCTTCCAGACGTACCACCCGGTCTAAGGGACATTGCAGAGTTAGAAATCGCAAAACTACTGCAAAAAAGAGCCATTCAGCCAGTTACAATAGACCATTCAGAGCCCGGAATCTACTCAAGGTTCTTTTTGGTCCCCAAAAAGACGGGAGACTGGAGACCAATATTGGATCTCAGCAGACTCAACAAGTCTGTCAGGAAGACAAGATTCCGAATGGTCACTCTTCAGTCAATTCTGCCCTTCTTGCAGAAGGACAACTGGAGGTTCTCAATAGATCTTCAGGATGTACTATCACATCAAAATTCACAGACGCTCCAGGAGATTTCTCCGCTTCGGCTGGGGTCCAGTCATTTCCAGTTCAGAGCCCTGCCCTTTGGTCTCACTACAGCCCCAGAGTGTTCACCAAATGCATGGCAGTGGTCACGGCTCACCTGAGACGCCAAGGATTCCAGGTGTTTCCGTATCTTGACGACTGGCTCCTATCAGCCACCACCAGGCATCAGCTTATACAAGCCAGGGATTACACAATAGACCTTTGTTCTCATTTGGGCATCTCAGTCAACTTCGAAAAGTCATCCTTATCGCCCTGCCAGTCTATTACCTTCATAGGCGCAAACTTAAACACTGTTCGGATGTCAGCTACCCTTACAGAACAAAGAGTTTCAGACATTCAGACTCATGTCAGGATCATTCTGGCTAGCAAGAAAGTACAGGCCAGAATGGTTCTAAAAGTATTAGGTCTCATGGCTGCGGCCATTACTCTTCTTCCCCTGGCTCGATTCTATATGCGCCTCCTTCAGTGGATGCTGTTCACACAGTGGTCATACCAGCAACTCCCAATGCGTCACCAGATTCTGGTGACACAAACATGCAAAGAACATCTTGCTTGGTGGATCACATCGTCTCAGGTTCACCAAGGCAGATGCTTTGTACCTCCGTCCCGATAGCCACTGTCACCACGGATGCCTCCCTGATCGGGTGGGGGTCATTATCAGGGCAGGATGGTTCATGGGGCGTGGCAACCGCTCGAGTACCATCTGCACATAAATGTCCTGGAGATGAGAGCAGTGCTTTTAACGTTGCAAGCCCTCAACGACTTTCTTCCCGTAGGGACAATTGCAGTCCACACAGACAACATGTCTGTAGTTTGGTATATCAACAAACAGGGCGGAACCAAGTCCTACCCCTTGTGTCGAGAAGCTCAGACTATGGCAATGGGCGATCTCCTCTCATCGGTTTCTGGTAGCAACGCATATCCCTGGGAAAACCAACATTATAGCGGACAGATTGAGCAGAGCTATTCTCATGCCTCACGAGTGGTCTCTCAAGCAATCCATAGTGGAAGAGATTTTTCTGGAATGGGGTCGTCCATGTTGCGATCTTTTTGCTACTCCCCAAAACAGCAAATGTCCAGACTTCTTCAGCCTCTTCCCTCTATCAGGCCATCCCCCCAGAGACGCTCTGACCCAGGATTGGCCCCAGGGACTTCTTTATGCCTTCCCCCCATTTCCTCTGATCCCTCAGGTGATCCAGAAAGCTACCGTTTTGAGAACCAAATTGATTCTCATTGCCCCTTACTGGCCTCATCAAGTTTGGTTCCCGTTCCTCCATCATCACCTTTTGGTGCAGCCGTGGCATCTGGACCCAGTGCCAGATCTACTGATTCACCAATCCGGTCAGCTGCACCGGTCAATCCCTTCTCTCAACCTCACAGCATGGTTGCTCCACTTCCTTCCCTAGCCAGGCTTCCTTTGATCTCTAACCCAGTTAGAGATATCATAGTAGCTTCACTAAAATCCTCTACCAGGAGGATTTACACAAGCAAATGGAAACGTTTCTCTTATTGGGCTAAGGCCCAAAATATTGATCCTTTTACTGCCCCTGTTCAGGCAGTTCTGGACTTCTTAGCAGAGATTTTTCATGCAGGCTCCTCTTCTTCCACAGTCAGAGTTCAGTTGGCTGCTATTTCTAATTTTCATGTTGGGATAGCAGATCATAATATTATGTCCCATAGGCTCTGCAGGGCCTTCTTGAAAGGAATTTTCCTACTAAAGCCTCCAATCAGGAATCCTCCTCCTCAGTGGGATCTAAATTTAGTGCTGACATCCTTGATTCTTCCCCCCTTCGAGCCAGCTGTTTCTTGTTCCCTGAAATATCTTTCTTGGAAAACTTTATTCCTAGTGGCGATTACATCTGCCAGGAGGGTGTCTGAACTTCATGCTCTTTCGGTTCGACCCCCCTATTTGATTTTTCACAAAGACAGAGTATCTTTGAGAACTAATCCATCATTTTTACCTAAGGTCGCTTCAAAAAACAATCTGAATCAATCCATTGATCTTCCTGTATTTTTTTCCTAACTATTCAGATAGAGCTGAACAAAAGCTACATTATCTTGACGTCCACCGTCAGCTTAGATATTATTTGGACAGAACAAAAAAATTTAGGAAATCTGATCAACTTTTTGTTTCCTATGCGGATAATAAAAAAGGCCTTCCTGTTTCTAAAGTGACTTTGTCCAGATGGCTTTCTTCGGTCATCACTGAAATTTATACGATCAGGGGTAAACAGCTGTGCTCAAAACCTAAAGCACATTCAACTAGGAGTTTAGCTACTTCTACAGCTTTTCAAGCTAGACTGCCTTTGGACACTATTTGTGCAGCGCCACTTGGGCCACTCCTCACACTTTTGTTTCCCATTACAAATTGGACTTGGCCTCCAGGGACAGAGCCAGTTTTGGCTCTACAGTCCTCAAGAGTTTGTTCCATTGAGCCACCCAGGATAGAGGTGCTAGGACGGTCCCATCAAGCAAGAATGAAGGCGAGATTGACAACTTAACATTAAGTTATGTACCTACCATAACGTTCCATGTTAGTTGTCTTCTCGCCTTCTTTCTTGACCCTCCCTCCTTCCCCCTGGCCTGGACAGACCTTGTATAAGAAACTATTATGCTAAAGACCATTCAAACCTGGTCCTTTTTTCCATCTGTAAGTTTCTTCTTCCTTTGGGAAGTATTTTATGCTTGGTGTTATTGCCCTTTGTCAACAAACGAGATCTGGGTACTTACTGCCTTGCATCATGGGATATGGGGCTGCCTCGAGCTGGTAAAAGGAGTTCTCGAGCTAAAGCAAGTGCCGAGTCGGAGCCGAGGATCGGCTCCGAACCCATCAAGCAAGAAAGAAGGCGAGAGAAGACAACTAACATGGAACGTTATGGTAGGTACATAACTTCTTCTTATCTTCCATGCGGACAGGGTTTCCTTCAGGACTAACCCTTACTTTATGCCCAAGGTGGTGTCTTCTGTGGCCCTAAATCAGGCCCTAAATCAGTCCATTAATTTGCCTACCTTTTTCCCTAATCCACAAAACGAAGGGGAATGAATACTGCACTCTCTGGACGTGCACAGACAACTTGGATTCTATTTGGACAGGACTAAGCCTACTAGAAAATCTGAGCAGCTGCTAGTTAGCTTTGCTGCAGGGGCAGAGGGGAAGGCCATTTCAAAGCAAACCATTTCCAAATGGATAGCCCATTGCATTAATTTCTGCTACAAGCACCATGGAAAACCTACTCCACAGGGGATAAGATCACATTCCACCAGGGCTACATCTACTTCTGCTGCATTTCTCATAGGGGTCCCTACCAGGGACATCCTAGAGGCTGCCACCTGGAGCTCTGTACATACTTTCACCAAGCATTACCACTTGCCTATCTTTTCTAAATCCAGAGCTGGATTTGCCACTGCAGTCTTGCAGGGATTACTAGCTGGCCCCAATGCTCCTTGACTTTCCTCCTCCCTTCCTTAGCTTTGGGAATCAACCCAAATGTAATGACTGCAACAGTGAAACACGAAGAACATAGTACAGTTGTGTACACTTACCATAAATGTAGATGTTAGAGTGTGTTCACTGTTGCAGTCCTGGTTACCCTCCCTCCAGCCCCCTGACTTCACTTGGCTTTACCTCTCCTTATGGTTGGTATGTCTATTTTTTCTTGTGTATTTGCTTTTTGATGGGGGTTTTTACCATGCCATTTAATTGCTTTCTATTATGGGGGCACTTGACATCTGGGGCAAGAACAGATGTAATGGCGTTGGCTGCATGTTTTATACCCCTGACGACCTGATGTCAAGGAAGAAGCGACAGCATCCGACGCAGAAATCCAAAGACTCTGGTTTTCAGGCCGGCTGAGGGTTACCTGCAGGCAGATAACCCAAATGTGATGACTTCAACAGTAAATACACTCTAACATCTACATTTATATTAAGTGTACGCAACTGTACTTTACTACTTGTTTTCTCCCTCAGGTTCATGGTAATGCAAGACACAAAGGAAACTTAGCACATAGCAGTTTGCAAGAAATTCAGACCTTTTTTAAAGGTTTTCTCTGTCTACCTATCTGTTTGGCCTACATTATCAGTTGTCTGGTATCTTTGCTACCCTTTGGACTATCTACGTTATTAAGGGTATACGTGTCTGACTCTGTTAGTTACCTAATGCAGACTTGAAGGCACTTGCATATTTCCGTATTTAAGTTATTGCTTTATATTTGCAGCCCCCTCCCCCCCATCAGTTGTCAGGACTCCCTGGTAAATGGTAAAAAACTTCTGCTCAGTCTGGTTTCAAGTGAACTTACAGAAATCATTTCTCATCCCTTTCCATGGACTAATTTTTCTGGGATGTATTTTTGAATATTTCTCCAAGAAGAGTTTTTCAACCACAAAACAAAGTAGTCTTCCGTTTTTCCAGCCATCGTCAGACATCTGCCACACAATTTGTCAGGATTCTGTGATTCATGAGCTCTATGACTATTATGACTTGCATGGTCCAACTTTACATGAGAGAAATTCAGTGGTACCTCATGTGTGTGTGGTCCTAGTAGCAGCATTCTTTCTCTTCAGAGTCCATTACTGAGGTTTGTAAGAAGAGTGGTCTTATGGTAGATAGGGAGACCTGGGTTGAGAGACAGCTGGTCTTTCTCCCTTCCACCACCTCTTCAGTTTGTTGCAACAGGTGTAGCTCAGCTCACTTTGACTCTTCGGGCCATATACATACCATCAGAGCAAAATATTGCAGCAGAAAAGCTGAGCAGGGCCAACAAGACCCTTGCAAATGACAGCCACACCCAGAGGTGGCTCTTCCAAGAATTGATCTAGCTGGTCTGTTTGCCTCTTTTCATAACAGATGAAGATGTTCTGCTCAGTGATTCTTTGCAAACAGGTAGGGAAGATGGATACCTTTTCATTTCAGTTGTTAAGAACTTTCATGTATGCTTTTCCTCCTTTTCCACTGATATCAAGGGTTCTTCTAAAGTCACTGAATGGCTCTAAAGAGATAGTGGTGATGACTCCCTTTTGGCCCAGGCAACAGTTCTCCCTCCTTTTCACATTGGCTAAGGGCAATTATCACAAGCTTCCCCACAGGCTGGGTTTACTTGCACAAGATGGGTTTTGTTTGATACGCCCTGTCTTGAAAGCACTTCAGTTGATTGTCTGGATAATAGTTTTGATGCCCTTTAGGCATCTCTTTAATGAGGAAGTGCAGAAGGTGTTATGGAGGCTAAAAAACTTCTAATTGACAAGCATATAAATGCAAGTAAAAAAGGTTTTATAGTTACGGTCTCCCTTTGAACCAGAACCATTTTAAGGCCCATTTGCCTCTGGTTCTAGATTTGCTTGAGTTATCCTCTGGCCTTTCTTACTCTTCTGTCAAGATTCTTCTTTCAGTCATTTCTGCTCATCTGCCATTAAATCCCCCTTCTTCCTGTCTTAAGGTTGAGCATTTTTTTTTTACTTGAGAATTTTCTTTCCTTAAAGCAATACAATATTCTATACATATCAATAAACAGTGAGAATAAAATTATTAAACAAGAAAATAAACTATATACAGTATGTACAAAAGCCTGAAATAAAATCAATAGTCACATTCCTAAAAGAGGAAAAAATGTGTAGCAATTTCTGTTTCTAAAAAAGAGAGTCAGATTTTATCTGAAGTGTCAATGAGCGATACCACTTTTTTCCAAGTATTATTGATAAATGATTTAGGATGGATCCTGTGTTCTTTGAATTTAGTTTCCTTATGAGCTTTCTCTTTTAGAAAGGATAAAAAGTCACCAAAATGTGGTGCAGTGGTAGATTTCCATTTCCTGGTAATGCTTTTTCTTACCACAAGAATAGTCCAAAGTAAGGAAGGGTTGTCATTATCCAATGCAAGGCGATCATTAACATTAAATAAAAATAACTATTTTGATCATTTCAAGTCTTCCTCAGAAATATCATGCTGTGCTATCTAATGCATATGCTAGTCTAGTTTGTACAATGTTGTATACTCTTTGATGTACAAATGTTAAAATTGCTAAGGTGTCATCTCTTTCAGTTATTTATATTTTGCAACGTGTAGTTTCATTGTTGACCTGTAGTATGTAATTTTCTTTTGGTATAATGTTTGATGTTCATCGTGTTACACTGCTGCAGTCATCACACTTGGGTTATCCTGCCATCAGGCGGTCCCGCAGTCGGCCAGAGTTCCAAAGTCTTGGTCCGGCATCGGTTGCTGTCGCTTCTTCCCTGACGTCAGTGCGCCAGGGGTATATAATATGCATCCGATGCCATTTTCTTCAGTCTTTCTTGCCGCGCAATGCCAGAAGCAGTTCACAAGTGCTGGTCAGCCGACTCCTGAGATTTTCGAAGTCTAATTTCAGATCCGAAGTCTTCAATAAAGCTAAGTACCCCGTTGGGGAAACCTTTTTCTTGCCTCAGACCGATGTCAGAAAAAGTTAATAATTGTATTTCTTGTGGGAAGCAAATACCTCATAAGGACTTCCACTCTTACTGTATTCCATGCCTAGTCCCTGATCACGACGTCACTAGTTGTCGGTTTTGTGCTAGATTTAACAAACGCACTATAAACGTTTTGATTTTGCTTTACACTACTTTGACCGAAGGTTCAATTATACCATGCCGTCGGATCAGCCGACTACCTCAATACCGAAAAAAACGCAAAGACAAGGATAAGGACAGGCATCCGAGGTCCAAAACCGACTAAACCTCTTCTAGGCCAGTCACCGGTTCACCGGTTCTCAGTGAGGCGCTTTTGCAGCCCCTGACACCTGCTACCTCAGAGCCACAGGCTGCTTCTCACTCCCACGTGGAGACATCTAGGCCTCTGGAAACTCAAGGTATTGGACCCACGGAAACTAATCCCTGAGATGGGTCCAGAGCCGCTGAGCAGGCATCGGCTTCTGAGGGTGTTTTCAGACCTTCACAACTTACCATTAAAACAACAGCCAAGACAAAGGTACCATTAAAGACAAAGAAACATGTACAGCATTCTCCTGGACAGTCCTCCATGCCTAAGAAACAGATGCTTAAAATGGCTGAAGACCTCATTACTCAATCAGGGGTTCCCTTCCCCCTCCTGAGAAAAGGCCTAGGCAGGATACAGACTATGACTCCTCTGATCAGGTTTCCATTTCCTCTGATTCCTCTTCAGACCAGGGATACTCTCTACCCCCCTATGAGGACTCTGATGCTGAAGAATCTATCCCTTCAGCCTGTCCTCCTGAGGGTTATTCTTTTGGGGAAACTTTACATACCATGAGGGAGCATTTCCATTGGGAAAGTCAGGATTACTCAGAATCCAAGAAAAGGCTCAGGGATTTCCTCTTATTGCCTCAGCACAGGCCCCTGGCTATTACGCCTGTGCTAGATATTGTGGATGATGTGTTCTCTGAATCCAGCTTATTTCCGGACTCTTTGCCCCCTGCTCCAGCCGAACCAGATAGGTATTATAGAGTCCCTGACTCTCAAGTTTCTTTACAAAAACCCTTCTGCTGATCCAGAAACTATTTCCCAGGGTCCAAAAGGGGGGTTAAGGCTTCCATTGCAAAAAATCCAGTACCCTCTGACAGAGATTCCAGAGCTTTGGATAGATGGAAGAAAGTATACACGTCTGCAACTTTAGCAGTAAGAGCTTTAAATTGCCAGTTTCACATGCTTAAGTACCAACAATATTTAATGGCTCAGTTAAAACAGAAAATGTTTGCAAGCTCAGAAGCTCCTGATTGTAAAGAAATGCAGGATTTATTGCATGCAGTTGAACAGGTGGGCAAACATACTCTGCAATGTGGTTTTGATTCTTTAGAGGCCTTTTGTAGAGCCGCAGTTACAGGTTCTGTTATTCGAAGACATGCTTGGTTAAAAGAAGAGTTTACCTGATCATGTTAAGGCAAAATTATTGGATGCTCCTTTACAGCATGATACCCTGTTTGGTGTTAAGGCAGAAGAGGTGTTAAAGAAAATGGAGGATAAAGCTAAATCTATGCAAACAGTCAAGGATTTCTTACAGGTACAGCCACCTCTGTTTAGCAGAAATTGGCCAACAAAGAATTGGTCCTTTCCAGTGTCAGACAGGCCACAGAGAGGCAGATACAGATGCCCTAGAGGCAGATCTCAACCCCAAGGCTCAAATAGACGACAGTGGGGCACCTCAACCCCTAAAGGAGGTGAGGACAAGTCTCAACCTTACAGGAAACCGTCACAATGACTGTCCTCTGCGTACGCCAAGCACGTCCCTTTTGGAAGCCTCCTTAGGGGGAAACTAACACTTTTTTCTCAAAACTGGCAAACAATCACCCAAGACAAATGGGTCCTGAATATTGTCTCAAGGTTACAGATTCCACTTTCATACTTTACCAAAGCTAAAAGGAATGCCAGACCTGCCACAAAATCAATGGGCAGAGGCACAAAAACAAATTTCAGCCCTCAATTCTGAATACTTATCTGGATATTCCGAAATTCAAAATGTTAACATTACAGCAGCTTCTACCCATGCTGGGCAAGAAGGCTTGGCTTGTTACTCTGGACCTCCGAGGCATACTTGCATGTCCCTATCAGACAAAATTGCAGAAGATACCTCAGATTCAAAGCTGGTACAATGCACTACCAATTCTCTGCACTGCTCTTTGGCTTATCTACTGCACCTAGGGTCTTCACAAAGTGCTTGGCACCAGTAATTGCATTTTGTAGACAAAAAGGAATTCAAATATATCCATACCTGGACGACTGCCTCATTCAAGTAGAGACAAAGGACATTCTTCTACAGCATCTGGCGTTTGTGAAAAAGTTGCTAATTCCTCTAGGGTACACAGTAAACGAAAAGAAGTCCAAACTAGTGCCCTCACAACAGATTACATTCCTGGGTGCCAGCTTAAATACAACGGCCCAGATGGCTTACCTCACGCCAGACAAACAACTTCAACTAACTCAATATTTTCAATTACTGGCAAAAAAGTCCCATCTCCTTGCAAGAAAAATTCTGCAGGCCCTGGGATTCATGGCATCCTGCATACTACTAATACCATATGCCAGACTGCAAATGAGGAAATTACAATGGTACCTAAAAAGTGTTTGGACTCAACACTCTCACAGTTTAGAAGCAGTAATTCCAGTGATTTCCTGCCTACAACAGGAGTTTCGATGGTGGGCACAGGCATGTCACCTAAACAAGGGTCAGCCTTTTACCCAACCCACAGCCAGGCAAACTCTAACAACAGATGCTTCGGATTACGCCTGGGGAGCACACGTGGCAGGAAAATGCATTCAAGGCAAGTGGACCACAGACCAGATGCATCTTCACATCAATCAAAAAGAGATGTTGGCTGTTAAAAATGCCCTAACAGCTTTCAAGGACCTTCTACATCCAGGACAACTATTACTAAAGACAGACAACACCACAGTAATGTGGTACATAAACAAGCAAGGAGGCACTCACTCTTATCCCCTATGCTGGCAAGCCATGACCTTGTGGAACACAGCTCTAACGTACCAAGTTCACCTGCAAGCACAATTCCTGCCAGGAAAGAAACATACTCTGGCATACGACCTAAGCAAAAATAGCATGGACCCTCACGAATGGAAATTGAATCCACAAATCTTCAGCATGATGAGACAAAAATGGGGATGCCCAGACATAGATCTTTTTGCTTCCCCACTGAATTACCAACTACAAAAATTCTGCGCAAGGACTTATCACAAACAAGCATGGAAAGTGGATGCTCTTCTGTTCAGCTGGAAAAACCTAAAAGTCTATGCCTTTCCACCACTGTCTCTCCTTTCAAAGGTACTCCTAAAAGCCAGACAAGAAAAAACACAGATGATCCTGATTGCTCCAGACTGGCCACGCCAGCACTGGTACCCAATCTTAAGGAACTTGGCTCAGGGCCCACCATGGATTTTGCCCTAAATTCCACACCTTCTGACTCAACAAAACAATCAGATCCTGCATGGTCAGCTCAAAACCCTAAACCTGGCTGCATGGCAGCTACTTTAGTCAAAACAGGCAACACCTGTCTCTAAAGCTGTTATGGATGTCATTTTGGAGGCCAGGAGGCCTAGCACCAGGAAAGCTTACTCAGAAAAATGGAAGAGATTCTGCGCCTGGAACCAGGCTCACAGCCTTGACCCTCTTGTTCCAAACATTCCTCAGATTTTACAATACTTAACTGAGATGCTGGACAGAGGCCTATCCTTTTCATCAATTAAGATCCACGCCTCTGCCATATCTGCACATTACAACACGGATCCTCCTTTATTCTCTCATCCCTTACTAAAGCAGTACCTCAGAGGGGCTAAAAACATAAGACTGCCCCGGAGAGCACCAACACCAACTTGGGACCTCCATTTCGTTTTGGACAAACTGACCCTACCACCTTTTGAGCCAGCCAATACAGCCAATCTAAAGTTTTTATCATGGAAAACCGCTCTGCTCCTGGCAGTAACTTCAGCACGAAGAGTCTCAGAGCTACAGGCATTAATGGCAGTGGAACCTTTTATAATTTTTCATCAGGACAGGGTATCTTTAAGGACAAACCCTACCTTCATGCCAAAGGTGGTATATAGTGTGGCTCTTAACCAAACCATCCATTTGCCAAATTTTTATCCAAACCCCCAAAATAAAGGGGAGAAATTTCTGCATTCTTTGGACATACACAGACTACGCTTCTACTTGGACAAAACAAAAGCTTTCAGGAAAACTGAACAACTGTTTGTAGCATATGCTGCAGGATTACAAGGCAAGGCCATCTCAAAGCGGACTATATCCAAATGGATAGGACACTGTATTCGGTACTGCTACACACTGCATGGAAAATCAGTCCCTAATAACATCATTAGGCCTCATTCCACCAGGGCAACAGCCACTTCAACAGCCTTTCTCAGAGTACCACCTACCAAGGAAATTTTAGAGGCTGCAACTTGGAGTTCAGTGCACACCTTCACCAAGCATTATCACCTGCCTCTTTACTCTAAATCCAGAGCAGGATTTGCCACTGCAGTTCTGCAGGGCCTCATAACCAATCCTAACTCTTTACAGACCAGCCACCCAACCTTAGCTTTGGGATTCAACCCAAGTGTGATGACTACAGCAGTGTAACACGATGAACATAGTACAGTTTTGTACCTACCATAAATGTAGATGTTCGAGTGTTCACACTGCTGCAGTCCATGTTACCCTCCCTCCATCCCCTCTGAACTAGCTGGACTTATCTATACCTTTCTATCCTATACAACCTTTGGGGTGTATTTGCTGGTAACTGAAGGTATTGTTTTTATGTTTTTATGTTTACTTTTGATTAGCAATATGTATTGCCTACCTATTTGGGGGCACCTGACATCTGGGGCAAGAAAAACTGAAGAAAATGGCATTGGATGCATATTGTATACCCCTGGCGCACTGACGTCAGGGAAGAAGCGACAGCAACCGACGTCAGACCAAGACTTTGGAACTCTGGCCGACTGCGGGGACTGCCTGATGGCAGGATAACCCAAGTGTCATGACTGCAGCAGTGTGAACACTCTAACATCTACATTTATGGCAGGTACAAAACTGTACTTTTTTCATATTGTTGGAGCTTTTCTCTCCAGGCCTCCGCTGAAAATGGACCTGTGTCCAGTCAGACTTTCCTGGTAAACAAATGTTAAATAAATAAAATAAATAAAAATGATTCCGTGAACAAAGTTTTTAAAAAAATTATCTAAATCATACCATAATTGATCTAACAGAGGAGAGGTGTGAAATTGTGAATCCAGTCAGCTTTACATTCCTAAAACATTTCCAACAACAAATATTCTTGTTTTTACCAATGTTAGCTAGCTTATTTGGGGTAAGGAATGCTGTATGCAAAAATTTCCATGTAAATACATGCCAGTATTGTGTCCAAGATGTAAGTTTAACATAAGATAAAATTTGCGATTTGTCCTTGTTTGATAGATTAGAAATGTGACCCATAATAATGCAATTTATCTTGCAGTTTAACCATATATTTTATAAGGATTTTATATAAATTTGAAGTTGGATTTTCCAAATTTAATTGTTATAGATGACTTCATATAGAGTAACAATTTGAGGATTTCTTTGAAAAAAAGGAGTTACTAAGGATTGTAGAAAGATTTTTTAGAGTAAGTTATCACACTTTGTAATAGTAACCATTCACAAGAATCTAAATGAAATTCCTTTAAGTTAATGAGGTTTCTGTAACTAAAAGATCTTTTAAGCATTGCTTCCAGCAAATATTTTTTTTAGATACCTCCCCCAAAAATACTATGAAATGTGTCAAATTTTTGGTAGTACTTGAAGGTGTTAGTTTCAAAACAGATTTTAGTATCAACATTAGAACTATTTCAAGTTAAGTATAGAATTTAAAAAAGCTAGACTTTGTAGGTGTAGTAATATTATGTTGCATAATACAACAAAGAAAGTAGAAAACATTGACTTGATTATTTAATAAAATGTTTTCAGGCAGATTTTCATTCTGTAAAATTGTCAAATGTAAAGATTTCCAGTTAGAAATATAATCATCTACCCAATTCAAAATGATTTTGAAAATTTAAGCTTTAATGTAGGTGTCAGTATCTAGGAAGTAAATTCCTCCCTGATCCCATCTATTGATATGATGAAGAAAAGCTATTATATTATTGGAAAACTAGAGATTTTTTTAAAGGAGCTTATTTATATCATTAGATTTTTTTTCTGGGAAAATGGATAAAGCTTGTACTATGTAATATTGTGGGTAGGATAATCATTTTTATTAACAGAAGCTCATCTTCAAAAGAAATACATTTATTCCATTTATCACTGAGAGTCTGTATTATTTTTTTAGATACAATAGCAACCTTATAGTTTGCTGCTGCTTATTTTATAGAACTGTATAAGGCAATGCCAAGGTAATCAACAGAAGTTTGTTCCCCTGTAATATGAGTTTACAAATTTCAACTTTTTCTTTATATGTAATATGAGTTTAGATTGATTAAAGTGAAGACAGGAAATAGATTTAAATATGTATATTGAAGATTCCAATTCTGGATTACTCTTGAATTAGACAGTATGTCATCTGCAAATAACATCATTTTTGAAAAATATGGATTGTACACTAGTTCAGTAATATCTGAATTATTTTGGATTAGAATGGCAATGATTTTAGTAGCAAGAGCAAAATGAATTGGGGATAAAGTGCAACCTAGTTCAGAATGCAATTCCTCTAACTACAGTTACTAAAGTAAAATGACCTAATTTAACATAAGTTGTTGCTATAAATATCAAAAGAGAGATGAATGAGCATGGAAATCGAATTTAAAATGTTAAATAAACAATCCCAATTTTAAAGAATCAAAAGCCTTTTCAATATCTAGACTGATTATTAGAACTTAATTTTTTGAAGTCAATAAGGATTAATATAAGTCTGTTATTTTGAGTGGGTCTTTTATATACAAAACTTGTGTGATCACTGCTTATCATTTTAGCTAAAGGTTCTTTAATTATGTCTGTGATAATAGACACAAAAATCTTGTAATCATTGTGTAGAAGGGAGATAGGTCCTATAAGAAGTGCAAAGTTGAGGGATTTTGTCCTCTTTTAGAATAGGAATAATGAGTATTTCCAGGGAGGAGGAATTATTGATTATGATTGAATTTCATTTAAAGTTTTGTGAAAAAGTGATATGATAGAAGGAGGAAATAGTTAATACATCTCTGTTGTAAGACTATAGAAATACTTATAAAAACTTAGTTTAATGTAGCAGCTCTTTAAAATGCAGTTAAGAGATGACATATCATTAAATCTGGGTTTATTAGTTGCATTTAACCAGATCTGCCAGTTTAGTTTTTTTCTGTTCTAATTACAGTTCGCTCTCTCCAATCTGTGTCCAAGATACAAACCCTGTCAATAATGGAAAAAAGATATCTCCTGGAATCTGGACAGTACATAGCATGTTTTAAAAAAAAGTCTTGATTTTGATTTTTTTGTCATAAACATGTTCCTAAATCCATTTCTTTAAACTTTCTAGTAGTTTTACCTGTATAGCATTCAGAGCAAATTGAACATATGTAGTAAGGCAAACAACCATCATGTTTAGTCACATACACCCGGACATGACAGAGTCTTGTCATGTCCATCAACCACTACATATGGTCCACCTTGAATAAATTTACAATGGCCACACTACTACTATTTTTTTTTTCAGAAATATTCTTGAGGCGTCCACCTCTGCTTTATGTAATTTTGTGTGCTGGGCCCAAAACATTGTGTTATTCACTGGTAAAAACTGTACTCCAAGTTTCGATTAGAATATCTTTTAGTGCTGTATTCTGATGGTTATATCTAATAATCATAGCACTAGCCTTTTCATGATTGTTGGTGGCAGTCTTTTTTTATTCTGTGGAAATTCATTCGTTTTATTGGTGTTACTAAGTAAAGGGCAAATTTGCCTCATCTACCTTCTAGTATTTCAATCTTAACAGATTCAGCCAATTCAATGGGATAATCCCTTTCACAGAACATATTGCCAAGCTTGTCAAGCTCCTGTGCAAATACATTGTCAAGAGGAACTATTCTTGGTAGACTGTATCGTTTGGCCTTTAATTATATTATTTTTGTGAAGGGGGGGGGGTGGCAGCTATTATAATGTAGAAAGGAGTTTGAATAGATCTCCTTTCTGAATATGTTTGCAACACATCTTTTTTGCTGCCCAAACTTGGTTATTGTCACATCAGGAAGGTTGATGGACTCGCATCCAACTGTAGATGTAAACTTCAAGAAGGTAGTGGAGGCATTTAGTTCAGCTAGGAATTGCTCAATTACAGAAACATCATCGTCCCGGAAAATTTGGATGGCGACCAAAAATCTGAAATAATTAAATACTTTATTGAAAGACTTGGAAGTAAAATGCTTCCAATCTTTAAGAACTACATTTGCATAAGTGAGAGCACATCTAGCACCCATCGCTACCCCCTGTAATTTGATGGTAGAACTCACTATCTGATGTATCTGATGATGGCTTTATTTTAGGCAAAGGCTCTTAGAAATTAAAGTACTTGGTTATTCAACTGTACTGTTTCCAGTCCGTTCAGTTGTGGTCTGCTGGAGGAGTCTGGTGTATTTTCTTTGCCATTAAAGAAATGAAAAAAGGACAGCTAGTGTCAAAGTAGACTGTTTGTAAGTGGTTGTTTCTCAAGCTATTTCTTTCTGCAATTCTGACCATAACAAGCCACTTCCAGACAAGATCATGGCTCACTCTACCAGGACTTTGGCTTTTTAGAAAGGGGTGAACTCTATAAGTATTCTAAAGCAGCAACTTGGTCCTCTGTACATACTTTAACAAAGTGTTATAAACTGAATGTCTTTTCCCCATCTAGAACAGACTTAGCTGTCTCCAGGGGCTCCTGGATTCTTAAATGCCCACCTTTTTTATTTTAGATATTTGTAAGCTATGGTAATCTATCCATGTTTAATTGGCTACTGCAGTTATTACATGGTGAACATAGTACAGCTGTATAAGTAAACTTCTCATAATAGTAGATGGTGCTAATAGATCACCGTTGCAGTAGCCATCCACTCTCTTGCTGTCTCCCCTTTTTCTTTTGTAGGTCTGTTGCCAGGATGTGGATGTTCATTCTTCCTTGCATATACTTTTACTTATTTTTTGTTTTCCTTTCCTAGCATTTTCTTTATAGGTCTTTTAGCCTCCCTTCTTGAGGCAAGGAGCCTCTGAAGCTTTTGGTGCTTAACTGCTACCTTTGTGTCTCTCCTTGAGCCCCTCAGTGGTTAGAACACATAAAAGGTGTCCTTAAACTTTGAAAGCTGTCTTGGCTGGTCATATCTTTGGTAGGATATAGCTGTATGACTTAAGTTACTGCAACAGTGATCTACTATAACATCTACTATTATGGTATGGATATGTATACTTCACATCTGCACTTACATTTTACTCTTTGTTATTCATGTACTTTTTATGTTATTATTTAGTGTAACACTATTTATGTAGCTGCAGTGCCCTCATTTGAATATTTTTCCATACAGTGTCCTTCTGAGTATTTACTTTTGGTCCAGGTTATGGCTGAAGAAGAATGTACTAGACCACCAATCCTGTTAACAAAAATAAATGAAAGAATGAATGTGTCTCCTATTTCTGCTTGTGTTTCAGTAGATATCAAATATTGAGGCAGTTTTATCTGTTAAATGAAAAGTATCTTTAAGAAAGGACTTAAGACCATTAGAAAGATGTTCCCTTTCCCTTGGGGCTTGAAATTAATGTTTTTTTTGGGGGGGGTTAGTGCAATGAAGCCCTTAAGTAATTTTACAAATGGTAAACAAACATATTAAGAAGCAGAGCATGGCAGTAAAACAAAATTGTTAAAAAATCATGTCATGAGTTGAGACTGCTGTAAGTCATGCATTTTTTTTCTTTTTTTTTTGTAAGTCATGCGTTGTAAGCCAGATCAGAAAGCAATGTTTTTAGCAACTTCTTGAAGCCACTTGCCATTAGCTGACTCAGTCGTCCACCGTAGTTGTAGCTTCCAAAGATATGGGCCCTGATAATCGAAGAACAATCCTGGTTAACTCCAGCCACATTTTTGGAACTGCTAAGAGGACCATGGAGATAGGGGGACCTTGAACTAACAAGCATGTAATGCAAGTTAGAGAAAATTGTTAAAATGTTAGTATTAAGAAACCCCTATAAGTAGAAGAACTTCAGAGGTTTGCAGTAAGTGTAGGCAGTCTTTTCATAGTTAGGTAGCTCCAGATGCAAGGAATTGCAGCAGTCCAAAAGATGAGACCAGGGATGCACAACCCCTAGGAGATCTTCTGCTGTGAAATAAGTTACTTTATAAGGTGAAGCAGGAAGACTTGACAGTGACAGGCACCTGACATTTACGTACTACTAAGAATAACACCTAGGTTACACAACTGTGATGTAGTAGTCACCACATCTCCAGATGTAAGTGTACCATATAACTGGAGCATGTGAATCTGCAGGAGTGATATGAGTATCCGTAGCAGCAGCCATTAAGGTGTTTAGCTTTAACCAATTACAGGTCTTCCACAGTTTGGATGCACAGGGTCTTGAAGGAGGGAGAGGTACAACTACATGATGTTCATCGTGTTTCACTGTTGCAGTCATTATACTTGGGTTATCCTGCTGGCAGGCTACCCGCAGTCATCCTGAATTCCAAAGTCCTGGTCCGGCGTTTGTTGCTGATGTCAGTGCGCCAGGGGTATATAAGATGCAGCCGACGCCATTTTCTTCAGTCTTTCTTGCCGCACGGTGCCCGAAGCAAAAGCAGTTCGCAAGTGCCGGTAGGCCGACTCCTGAGATTTTCGAAATTTAATTTCAGATCCGAAATCTTCAATAAAGCTAAGTACCCCTTTGGGGAAACTTTTTTCTTGCTCCAGACCGATGTCAGAAAAAGTTAACAATTGTATTTCTTGTGGGAAGCAAATACCTCAAGGATTTTCATTCTTACTGTATTCCTTGCCTGGGCCCTGACCACGACGTTGCTAGTTGTCGGTTTTGTGCTAGATTTAACCAACGCACTATTAGGCGTCGGTACGATTTTGCATTTCATCACTTTGGCCGAAGGTTTAACTATATAATACCGTCGGAACAGCCGATGACCGGAGTTCATAAAACGCGCAAGGAAAAAGAAAAGGACAGGCATCCGAGGTCCAAAACCAACGACGAAGCTTCTTCTAGGCCAGTCGCCGGTTCTCAGTGAGGTGCTTTCACAGCTCCTGACACCCACTACCTCAGAGCCACAGGCCGCCTCCGACTCCCAACTAGGCCTCTGGATACTCAAGGTATTGGGCCTTTGGAAACTAATCCCTCAGATGGGTCTGGAGCCGCTGTGCAGGCATCGGTTTCTGAGGGTGTTTTCAGATCTACACAGCTTTATATCAAGCCAACTTCAGCATCCAAGACAGACTAAAACAGTTTTAAAGAGAAGGAAACAAGTACAGCATTCTCCAGGACAGGCTTCCCTGCCTAAGAAACAGATGCTCAAAATGGCCGAAGACCTAATTACTTTGATAAGGGGTTCCCATCCCCCACCTGATAAGAGGCCTAGGCAAGACACTGAATATGATTCCTCTGATCAGGTTTCCATTTCCTCTGACTCCTCTTCAGAACAGGGATATTCTATTCCTCCCTATGAGGATTCTGATGCTGAAGAATCTATTCCTTCAGCTTCTCCTCTTGAGGATTATTCTTTTGGGGAAACCCTGCATACTACGAGGGAGCATTTCCACTGGGAGAGCCAAGATTACTCAGAATCTAAGAAAAGGCTCGGAGACTTTGTTTTACTACCTCAGCACAGACCTCTTGCTTTTCCACCTGTTCTAGACATTGTAGATGTATTTTCAGAGTCCGGACTGTCTCCCGACTCTTTACCTCCTGCACCTGTTAAGCCAGACAGATACTACAGGGTTCCAGATTCTCATAAATTTCTATATTAAAAACCCTGCTGCTGACCCAGAAACTGTATCTCAGGGTCCCAAAGGGGTCAAGGCCTCTACTGCAAAAAACCCTGTCCCCTCAGATAGGGATTCAAGGGCACTGGACAGATGGGGGAAAAATGTTTACACTTCTGCTACCTTGGCTGTAAGGGCTTTAAATTGTCAGTTTCATATGCTTAAATATCAGCAATACTTAATGTCACTGCTAAAACAGAAAATGTTGACAAATTCTGAATGTTCTGAGAACAAGGAAATGCAGGATTTACTGCATGCAGCTGAACAAGTGGGAAAGCATACTTTGCAATGTGGTTTTGATTCACTGGAGGCCTCTTGCAGGGCCGCTGTTACAGGTTCTGTCATTAGAAGGCATGCTTGGTTAAAGGAACAAAATCTGCCTGATCATGTTAAAGCAAAATTATTGGATGCTCCATTACAGCATGGTACTTTGGTGTTAAGGCAGAAGAGGTGTTGAAGAAAATGGAGGATAAAGCTAAGTCTATGCAGACAGTAAAGGATTTCTTACAGGTACAGTCACCCAGATTTAGCAGGAACTGGCCTTCTAAGAATTGGTCCTTTCCAGTGTCAGACAGGCCACAAAGAGGCAGATACAGACGCCCTAGAGGCAGGCAACAGCCCCAGGGCTCATACAGGCCCAAACAATGGGGTGCTTCTACCTCCAAAAGCGGAGAAGACAAATCACATCCATATAGGAAACAGTCCCAATGACATCCCTCTGCCAATGCCAAGCACTTATCTTTTGGCAGCACCCTTAGGGGGAAGGCTAGCACTTTTTTCACAAAATTGGCATATGATCACCCAGGACAAATGGGTCTTATTTGTGTCTCAGGGCTACAGGTTCCACTTTCACACCCTTCCAAAGGCAAAAGGTATGCCAGACCTGCCACACAATCAATGGGCAGAGGCACAAAAACAAGTTTCATCTCTCATGGGCATGAGGGCTTTTCTTAGTACCAAGAAAGGACAAAGCCTAGAGACCAGTTTTGGACCTGTCTATTCTAAATACTTTTCTGGACGTTCCAAAATTCAAAATGTTGACTTTGCAGCAGCTTCTGCCCATGCTGGGCAAGAAGGCTTGGCTTGTAACTTTGGACCTCAGAGGCATACCTGCATGTCCCAATCAGACAATCTTGCAGAAGATACCTCAGATTCATAGCTGGCTCAATGCAATACCAATTCTCTGCATTGCCCTTTGGCTTATCTACTGCGCCCAGGGTCTTCACAAAATGCCTGGCACCAGTAATTGCATTTTGCAGACAAAGAGGAATTCAGATATATCCTTACTTGGATGACTGCCTTATTCAAGCAGAGACCAAAGACATTCTACTAAAGCATCTGGCGTTTGTAAAAAGATTGCTAATTTGCCTTGGGTACACAGTAAACGAAAATAAATCAAAACTAGTACCCTCTCAAGAGATAATATTCCTGGGGGCAAGCTTAAATACAACTGCCCAGATGGCTTATCTCAAGCCAGACAAACAAAGGCAACTGACTTATTACTTCAAAAGCATGGCAACAAAGACCCAGTTATCTGCAAGAAAAATTCTGCAGGCTCTGGGCTACAATGGCATCCTGCATTCTGCTAATTCCATATGCAAGACTGCATATGAGGAGGCTACAATGGTATCTAAAAAGTGTTTGGACTCAACATTGCCACAGCCTGGAATCATTAATTTCACTCATTCCCTGCCTGCAACAGGAGTTTCGATGGTGGGCACAGGCCTGTCACCACAACAAGGGACAGCCATTCACTTTACCCACAGCCAGGCAAACACTAACAACAGATGCATCAGATTATGCCTGGGGGGCCCACATGGCAGGAAAATGTATTTAGGGCACATGGCCCGCAAGCCAAAGGCATCTTCACATCAATCAAAAAGAGATGCTAGCTGTAAAACAGTGGACTAAAATTAAATGCCAAGAAATGTGTAATACTTTTCTTTGGCAAGCATGACTTCCCTTGTAATTGTCACATTGAGAATACATCTTAGAAAGTTGATCCTGTAGCCAGGGATCTGGAGACCTTTGTCAGCAATGAATTGTCCTTTGACCACCACTCATCTGCTGTTAGGAAGTCCTGTTTTATCTCAACTTATATGATTTCTTGGTCCAGGAATGTAGTAATTCCAAGGTACTTTGCTCTAATTCGGTCAATTATTAATTAAAATGCCCCTTCTGGTATGTACCTGTCCAAACACTTGTCACAACTGGAGTGACCACAGTCCTTTTTCATTAAAAAAATGGGGGATATCTAAATCATAACAATAAAGACTACCTCAAAGCCTTATTTCTCTCCTCATTGTCATAAAGGCTGGTAAGAGGTGACCTCTTCCTTGTGTACAGTGCCTCATCACATCCATATCTTGGCAGACCTGTTACACATTTGCAAGTCCAGTGGTAGTGTGAGTACCTTCTCAAGGAATCTGAATCTCTCTTGCAAATTAAATAGGACATGTTTCAGGGAGAGGTATTTATCACAGAGAATACCATTTTTTTGGAATGGTCATATGTAATTTGGATGACTGAATGGGAAATTGTAAATTCAAACCTGGTTTAGCTCCCATGATCCTTATGGATAGGGGCAATAAGTAAATGTCCCAACATATCCTTTTTGCCCCTTAAGGGTTATTTGTAAACAAAATATAAGGGCTAAGCAACCTGCCAGAGGAATGCAAGACTAAGCGTCTTTATAGCATTGCAGATTAATAACCTAGCAAGTACTTATTATAAGCAGGTAATTTTTAAAGTTCTATTTCTTAAGATTGCATTATCAGTTTATATGTTTGCCCTTTGGTATTTCTTCTTCTGTTGGTGTCTTCACCAGATCCCTTCTCCACTGACAGCCTATTGCAGGTGGCAAGGTATGCACATTTTCCATTATCGGGTCAATTGCCTGATTATGGCATCTACCTGTCAGGGCAAACTGACAGTCTTACATTACGCTATGAATGTTAACAAAGTCTTTCATTGTTCCAACCCACAGATTAATATTCTTGGGATGCTTTCTGAACACCTCTCTGACAGGTTTTCTTCCTGTAGAAAAAAAAATGCAGCTCATCATCAGTAGTTCATCAGTCTTTCACTTCTGAATTGCAACAGCAAAAAACTTTCTAAAACTTCATGGCTTCTACCCGTATGATACCTGTAGCCAGACTACATGCAAGCAATTCTATGGTATCTCAAATCAGTTTAGATCCTAGACTTCTCTTCTTTCTTTTCTTTTTCCAGTTCTTGTTTTTGTGAAGAAAGGACTTTTCTTTGGTGAGCCACTCAAGTCTTTTGCAACCGAGGACCCCCCTTTCTTTCCTCTAGTCCATCCCAGACAAGTGGCCACAAATACTTCAGACTTTAACCGTGGATGTTAAGTTGTCAATCTCGCCTTCATTCTTGCTGGATGGGTTCGGAGCCAAACCTCGGCTCCGACTCGGCCACTTACTAAAGCTCGAGAGCTAATTTTACCGGCTCAAGGCAGCCCTATATCCCATGATGCTAGGCGATAACTACCTAGATCTCGTTTGCCGCTTCGCTGATGAGGTGCGTTTTACCGGCTCTTGGTAAGGGTTGGGATTTTATTACTTCAAAGTTGCCTTTTTACTTAGCCTTCCCATCCCTTTCTTCGTTTAGCTTAGCTTAACGCATATATTACACCCTTTTCCCGTTAGTCCTATTTTTTTTTCCCTTTAGTCCTATTTTTTTTCCCTTTTATCCAATTTAATTTCCCCTTTCCCCTAGGTTAGGCCTTAGGCCTGCTACTTTCCTAGTTCCTGACAGGGATTCCGTGCTGTGTCTGTGGTGCACTTGTGTATCCCTGTTTTACCAGTTTGTTTGGATTGGGCGTGTGTGTGTGTGTTTTTTACTTTTGTGCCCTTTTACTTCGACAGCACTATGTCAAAGGACACAAAGGTCTCAGGCTTCAAGAAGTGTGACTCGTGCTGTCAGAAGATGTCTCTGACAGACGGTCACACTTCTTGTGTTTACTGCCTGGGACCCCTGCACCTGCAGGACTCTTGTTCTGTGTGCCATGCCTTCAGCCCAAGAGTCCTGCAGGAGCGCAGGAACAAATTAATCTTAAGGGGCTTATTAAAGCCCGAGGGCTCCCTGCCTAAGTCTGTGCCGGGGAAGCCCTCAAAGCCAGCAAAACCGTCCGCTCAAAGTCCTAAGCCTTCGGCTGCTGGCTCACCATCTGTGGCAACATCGGCTCCGGCTGGAGCTGATGCTTCTGTCTCGCAGCTTCCAGCATCGGCTCCACTCAGCGCCGATATCGCTGAGCCTCTACCTTCACTGTCGGTTCCGGCTGGAACCGACGTATCTTCGGCTCCTTCAGCTCCATCCATCTCCAGGAAAAGGTCCAGATCCCCATCTTTGGAATCTATCCATTCGGCTCCGGGGTCGCCCTTGCTCTCGGAGTGGAGCCATCGGAGCCGTTCTTCTCGGTCGTCCAGGCTTTCCGACCATGACCTTGAGAGAGTGGTCAGTAGACTGTTAAAGTCTCAGGCACTGGCCCAAATGCTTCATAGCCCGTCTCATCAGACAGTGGCTATTTCAACTCCACCTACTATTCCTCCTTCGACTCTCCCTCAGAGTTTGGAGCTGGAGCTCCTCGGAGCCGTGACTGTTGTGGCATCTGAGCCGATACCGCCCCCTTCGGCTCCGTTGTCCTCTGCTCCGATCTCTTCCTTGATGTCTTCATTGGAGAGATCCGGGTGCCTGGTCTCTCTCACCGGCTCAGAGGGGGCGAGTGGCATCGGACCCTTGTCTGACCCCGTTCTCCCTCTCGGAGCGTCGCACTGATGAGCTCGGCCCCATCGGCTTCGGAGCTGTCCCTGTCTGTACGTCCTGGGGTTCCTACTACTTCGGAGCGAGAGCTCTCTGGCCTGTCTGATAGGGGAGCCTTTGAAGTGATGAGGAGCGTACTAGCCCCAGGGCATGGTCAACAGTCAGCTCCATCAGCTCCTCCCACTACAGTGCCTGCTGACGTCTCTTCCCACTCTCTTGCTCCCGGACCCAGAGATCCAACGCCTCAGGTTTCCCCACTGGGAATATCTTCCTCTTCCGAGGCTTCTCCTGACCAGTCAGGTGAACCTCCCCGCAAGAGGACATGTAAGAGGAAGCATGTGGACTCCCCTGAGTCCATTACATCCGATACCGACTTGGATGAATCGGAAGGATCCCCAAGGTCCCCCTCTGAGGATGTCTCTTTCTCAGACATCCTTGAAATCCTCAAACAGAGGGGGAACTGGTCTTCCCTTAATCCTTCTGAGGACGAGTCGGTTTACCTGGAGGCGTTTGGTTCTCGACTCTCCACCTCCTGAGTGTGTCTGCCTTTCGACCCCCTTATGGACGTGGTGGCACGGAAGGCGTGGACGGCCCCGGATTCAGTGGAACCCACCCCACGGAGGCCATCTAAATTTATTACAGCTCCAGCTGATAGGCAATTTTTAACAAAAGGTGTCCCAGTTGATGCCATGGTGGTGGCTGCAGCCACCAAGAAGGAACTTGCCGATCCTTCAGTACCTATCCATCCTCCTAACAAGGATTCTAGGACTATGGATAGGTACGGCAAGCGGATGTTTTCTTCAGCGACCTTTGCCATGCGGTCGCTGAATTACTTGTCACTTCACCCGCCTTCAGAGAGATGTTCTCAGAGTTGGGTGAAGTTTTACAGGATCCGTCAGCTGCTGGGTCCCAAGATAAAATCAACTCACAGCTAGGAACCCTAAACTCCATTGTTAACTCCTCCATGCGGCTCATTTCCTACGCAGCAGATGGAGCAAGTAGGGCCGCAGGCACAGGTGTGGCCTTAAGGCGTCACGCCTGGATGCGGCTTTGTAATTTTGCAGACCCCTTCAAGGCGTCTTTCACTAACTCCCCCTTTGATGGTTCGACGTTGTTCGGGCCTCAAGTGAAAGACACTTTGACCAGGTGCGAGCAAGATGGCAAGACTCTTTCTGCCGTAGGAGTCAGTTTCTCCACCCCTTCCAGACCATATCCTAAGGGTCAAAAGGGTGGAAAGATGTGGTTCCGCAAATCACAAGGAGTCACGCCTAACGCAAGAGGTCACTTTACCCCCAGAGGCAGAGGGGGTAACAACAACAGACGCCGCCCAAGAGGCAGAGGGGGTCCGCAGAATCAGGGTAGCAGAAAGTCTCTCTCTGACAAACCCTTCCAACATCCCTGAGGTGTTGCCCGACTGTCCGCCTTCGGAGTCAGTCGGGGGAAGATTGTCGCTGTACCCAAAACCTGGCTCTCCCTCACTTTAGACAAATGGGTACAGTCGGTTATATCCGAGGGTTACAAAATTCCCTTTATCCAAACCCCAACTCAGCAAAAGGGAACCCTTCCAGACGTTCCACCCAGTCTAAGGGAACAAGCAGTGCTAGAAGTTTCAAAGCTACTAGCAAAAAGAGCCATCTAGCCAGTCCCAGCAGACCAAATGGGATGCGGAGTCTACTCAAAGTTCTTTTTGGTACCAAAAAAAACAGGGGACTGGAGACCAATATTAGATCTCAGCAAACTAAACAAGTTTGTAAAAAAGACAAGATTCTGGATGGTCACGCTACAGTCCATTCTACCCTTTCTGGGCAAGGACAATTGGATGTGCTCCGTGGACCTTCAGGATGCATACTATCACATCAAAATTCACAGGCACTCCAGAAGGTTTCTCCGCTTTCGGCTGGGGGCCAGTCACTACCAATTCAGAGCCCTGCCCTTTGGTCTCACTACAGCCCCCAGAGTGTTCACCAAATGTATGGCAGCGGTTACGGCTCACCTGAGGCGTCAAGTATTCCAGGTGTTTCCATATCTAGACGACTGGCTCCTCACCGCCACCACCAGGCATCAACTTCTTCAGGCCAGAGATTACACCATTCACATTTGCAGAGGGCTAGGAATCTCTGTAAATTTTGAAAAGTCTGCCTTGTCACCTTGTCAATCTATTACCTTTATAGGCGCCAACTTGTACACCGTGCAGCTCTTAGCAAAGCTAACAGATCAAAGGGTCTTGGATATCCAAAACCATGTCCATGTTGTGCTTCAGAGCGACAGAATTCAGGCCAGGTATGTCCTGAAAGTATTGGGGCTCATGGCGGCCGCCATCACACTTCTTCCTCTTGCCCGCTTTTACATGCGTCTTCTACAGTGGATGCTTTTCGCCCAGTGGTCTTTCCAACAACTCCCTATGCACTACAAGATCATGATAACTCCAATTTGCAAAAATCGTCTGTCTTGGTGGATGTGGTCCTCTCAGGTCCATCAAGGCAGTCCCTTTATTCCTCCCTCCCCAGTCGCCACGGTCACATCGGACGCCTCCCTGATCGGGTGGGGGGGGGCATTTTCAGGGCAGGACAGTCCATGGCACATGGCAAACTTTCGAATGCCACCTGCACATAAATGTCCTGGAGATAGGAGCAGTGCTTTTGACGTTGCAAGCCCTCCAAGACTCTCTTCCCCTGGGGACTATTGCAATCCGAATGGACAATATGTCCGTAGTGTGGTATATCAACAAGCAGGGTGGAACCAAGTCCTATCCCCTGTGTCGAGAAGCACTCAGACTTTGGCAATGGGTGATCTCTTCTCAGCGGTTTCTGATAGCAACGCATATCCCCGGGAAGTCCAACATCATAGCAGACAGGTTAAGCAGAGCTATCCTCATGCCACACGAGTGGTGTCTCAAACAATCTGTGACGGAAGAGATTTTTCTGAAGTGGGGCCTTCCTTGCTGCGATCTTTTTGCTACACCTCAAAACAGCAAATGACCCGACTTCTTCACCCTCTTCCCCCTTCCAGGCCATCCCCCCAGAGACGCTCTAGTCCACGATTGGCCTCGGGGACTTCTTTACGCCTTTCCACCCTTTCCATTAATATCACAGGTAATTCAGAAAGCAACCGCCTTGAGAGCCAAGATGATTCTCATTGCCCCTTATTGGCCTTGACAGATATGGTTTCCGTTCCTGCATCGTTATCTCTTGGAGCAGCCTTGGCATCTGGATCCAGTGCCAGATGTTTTGGCCCATCAGTCTGGCAGCTGCACCAATCCCTCCATTCTCTCAACCTCACTGCTTGGTTGCTCCACTTCCGTCCCTAGCCAGGCTTCCTATGATTTCAAATCCCGTCTGGGATATTATAGTAGCTTCCCTTAAATCTTCCACCAGAAGGATCTACACTAGTAAATGGCAACGTTTTTCCTTCTGGGCAAAGGCTAGAAATATAGACCCGTTCACTGCTCCAATTCACTCGGTCTTGGATTTCCTAGCTGAAATTTTTCATTCGGGATCTTCATCCTCCACAGTAAAAGTTCAGTTGGCAGCCATTTCAAATTTTCACATAGGTCTGTCGGACTGCAGCATCATGTCCCATAAGCTTTGCAAAGCATTCCTTAGAGGTGTCTTTATACTCAAACCCCCGATCAAAGATCCTCCACCGCAGTGGGATCTAAACCTAGTTTTAACATCCTTGATTCTACCTCCCTTTGAACCTGCGGCTTCCTGTTCATTGAAATTACTTTCCTGGAAAACGCTCTTCCTGGTCGCTGTTACATCTGCTAGGAGAGTATCTGAACTTCATGCCCTCTGCATTTGTCCTTTTTACTTAGTCTTCCACAAAGACAGAGTTTCTCTAAGAACGAACCCCTCTTTCATACCCAAGGTGGCTTCGCAGACAAATTTAAATCAATCAATTGACCTGCCAGTTTTCTTCCCTAATTATTCGAACAGGGCGGAGCAAAAACTGCATTGTCTGGATGTTCATCGTCAGCTCCGATATTGTTCGGACAGAACTAAACAAATCAGGAAATCTGATAAACTCTTTATCTTATGCAGAAAATAGGAAAGGCCTTCCAGTATCCAAGGTAACCCTGTCTAGGTGGCTCTCTTCTCTGATCACTTATATTTACCAACTCAGAGGTAAAGAATTGCCTTCTAGGCCAAGAGCCCATTCAACCAGGGCGCTAGCCACATCAACAGCTTTTCAAGCTAGACTACCAATAGACACTATTTGTGCGGCAGCCACATGGGCTTCTCCTCATACCTTTGTTTCGCATTACAAATTGGACATGGCCTCCAGAAACGGGGCAAATTTTGGTTCCACCGTTCTCAAGAGTCTGTTCCAATGAGCCACCCAGGATGAAGGTGCTAGGGACGCGGTCCCATCCAGCAAGAATGAAGGCGAGATTGACAACTTAACATTGAGAAGTTATGTACCTACCATAATGTTCCATGTTAGTTGTCTTCTCTTGCCTTCTTTCTTGCGTCCCGCCCACCATCCCCCTAGCCTGGACAGACCGAGAAGATTTCCCCTTCTTTGACGGGTCCTCTTGCACTTTCAGCCAAATAGCTTGTCCTAGGGTAACTACAGCTTAGATAGCGATCCTTTCGGGGTTATCCTTTTTCCTCCTCCTCTCCAATTGGAGGACTATAATTGCCTAAGGTTGTTTCAGCTACCAAACGAGATCTGGGTAATTATCGCCTAGCATCATGGGATATAGGGTTGCCTCGAGCCGGTAAAATTAGCTCTCGAGTTTTAGTAAGTGGCCGAGTCGGAGCCGAGGTTCGGCTCCGAACCCATCCAGCAAGAAAGAAGGCGAGAGAAGACAACTAACATGGAACGTTATGGTAGGTACACAACTTCTCATTCTGTTTCTTAGGGTGTAAAGGTGCAGGGAATCTAAAAGCCACAGACATCAACCTAAAGGATATGATGATGCTCATAAATGCCTTAAGCTTTGAATCAGCTGTGTTCTCTAGAGTCCACTGATGGTGTCAGACTTCACAACTATGTGATTTACGTGAAGAGGGAGGAACAAGATCTTATCCCCTTTGCAGACCAGCCATGTTTCCTTTGGATATAGGAATCCAAGACAACTTATTTCTTCAAGCAGCTTGCATCCTATCTGAGAAGAACACAGTAGCAGATTCTGATGAGATTCAAGACAGACTAACAAGTGAATCTCACAGTGAGAGATGATCTTAGAAGTTATCAGTGAAGTGCCCCACAAATAAATCTGTCTTCCTCCAACCTTACCAGACAGCTGTAACCCTTCTGCTTCAGGATACCTTGCATAGAGACCTGGAAAATAGATGCATTTTCAATCCCTTGGATGGAGATGTTTCTTTATGCCTCTCCCACGTTCTACTGATATTGATAGTCCTCCAAAAGATCAGACCAGAAGTGATATTGGTGACTATCTTTTGGCCCATATGACACTGGTTCTTCCATGTAATGCAGCTAACCTGGTGGAATTACCAAATGTTTGTTGACAGAGTGGACTTGTTCACACGGGACATGGGATCCAAGTCATTGCAATATTCAGAATGTTACTCTGACTATATGGCTAATTGTCCTTTGACCCTTCTGACACCATTTTTTTTTCCTGAGGACATGCACCAAGTACTGAAGAAGGCAAGAAAACATGCTACTAGAAAAATCTTAGTTGTCCAAATGGAAAAGTTTTTCTTTGGTGTTAAGTGGATGGGATCTGTCTCAAGTAGGGGCACTGCTAATTCTCCAGCACCTGTTCAAATTCTCATTTCTAACGTTGTTGTGCACTTCTGTAAAGGTGCATATCTCAGCCATTTCAGCACATCTGCTTTTGGATCCCCATCTTTCCTATTTGTTTGAAGTCAATTGATTTTTGAAGGTGGTTTTGCATATCAGGTCATCAAGTAAAAAAAGTTGCTCTTTCTTGGGATTTAAATTTTGTATTAGAGAAATTAACTTTACCACCTTTTGATCTTGCAGCCATCTAGCTGATCTTTAAAATATTTAACTCTGAAGGCTGCTGTGCTGGTTGCCTTAACCTCTGCTAGATGCGATCCTGAATTTCACAAGGTGTCTTTCATAAGGACAGAGTGAGTCTCCAAACTATGCCTATGTTTGTGTCTGAAGTTGTCTTTGAGTTTACTTTTTATGTATACAGCTATCTTTTTTTTTTTCATCCTTACCTTCAAAACAAAGGTGAAAAGATTCTGTATTGCCTTGATGTTTGCGAACAATTTCGATTTTTTTTCTGGCCAACGTTTTTTATCTTATGTAGGTATGAAAAAGGACAGTATCCATATGGTTTTCCCATTCCATTCAGCTTTGCAACAGCTACAAAAGCTGTTGTCACATTGCAACTTTTTTTGTTTTTATATTGGAAGCAGCAACTTGGTCTTCAGTTCACATGTTCATCTTTGTGTTTCTAGGCCAGAGCAGTCTTTGCCGGTGTTTTTCAGGGAATTCTGGACTCTGGTCTTTAACCATTCTCCCTTTTTTCTTGAGCTTTAGCAGTAGTCTTATATTTTGATTGGTACTGCGACAGTCATCTAATGAACCCATTGCACTTTTGTAGTTTACATACCATAGCAATAGATGTTTGACTAGATCACTTTTGCAGTAATAGCACCCTACCTCCATTCCCCCTTTTTATTTCCTTTGTAGGGTGGGCTGTCCTCACTTTTGCTCTTCTGACATGACCTCAGAGCTGTCGGCATCAACTTTCCTGTTTTGGTATGTCCATATGTCCTGCTCATGCTAAGAGCAGATGTAAGGCAGACAAGGAAGACTGGCTGGTCAGATGATATCCTTGGCAGGATACACCCTGTATTTTAATGGCTACTGCAACAGGGATCTATTTAAACATTTACTGTTATGGTACATAAACTACATAACTGTGTTATGTTGCTCATGTTCTCTGTGGGAGGCAGGTTCGTTCCTGAGATAGTATGGCAGGGCTAGCATGGGTTCACTTTGACTAGGAGAAGGAGGAGGAGTCTTCAGACAACTTACCCATGGAATGCATGTTTGTGAATACTACCTTTGCAGTGTGGATACAAGTAGATGCCAGCTTGCTTGATTATTATTACCAAATATGGCCTATCTGAACCCCTGCTTAACCAGTTTAATCTTGGCCTCTTTACTGGTTACACCCCTGAAGCCCGAAAAATGGCCATTGTAATGTTTACACAAGAGTGTCCCAACCACAGACCCTGGTAACTGTAAGGTCCATTTGTCACACTAGCTTTTAGGTGCAAAGCTGTGAAACATATCTCAGACCTTTTTAACCTTGAAAATCAGTTAACCCTGGACCCTCATCAATTCGTATTTGTAAAAGGAAGACCATACCTGTTTTAACCTCTGTTACTTAGAAAAAGTCACCAAAGCAGTGGTAGTAATAATGCAGTAGTAGAGTATATCTGGAACTGGGCAAGGCCTTTAGCTGTATCCCGCACGCAGACATTCTGTGGGTGTATGTGAGTGTCTGTGTGCACACGTGTGGTTTGCCATTCATATGAAAACCCTTTTCCCATTGAATTTTAGCTGCATTATTTTGCCATTATGTGGCAAACTACCTGATTTTGTTGTTTTGTTAGTCTTGGCAGATCTGAATCTGCAACTTCTGCTAGTCAGGATCCTCCCAGTTTGGAAGAGAGGACCTGAGTAGTTAAGATTTCCAAGGTTGTATGTTGGTGCATATTTTAATATTCCAGGGGTTAATGGAGGAAGGTCTCATTTCTGATGAGTTTAAACAGGTTAGGATGAAGTAGAAAATCTGCATTTTGTTTCAGAGGTAGAAAGCTAGTTTTTTTTCAGTGGTGGTGATTTTTTGGTGAGAGTAATGAGTCGGCAAGTGTCATTTGAGATGGTTTGAATGATGGATACAGTTATTTTAGAGGCTGCAGTTATCCAAGGGAGACCATATTTTAGTTGATCTAGTAAAATCCCCTTGCATATGACTTTCCTACAAGGTCTGTAAAGAAAAAGGGAGATACTAATAACCCAGAAGAGGGAGAGAGTTGATGTTTTAAAAATTATACTTTTGTAATGTTTTTTGTTGCCTAAAGTGATACTTTTCTGCTGTTGCTGGTCCTCATTTTTGTTGACCTTTTGATGTGGAAAAAATCTTCAGGATTTTGGAAGTGCACCCATTGTGGCTACAAAATCTTGTCCCGGGATACCCATGGCCTATGTGCAGTATGCTTGGGGCTGGAACATTTATCATTATTTGCAACATATTTAAGGCCTCCAGAAAAGGAAGAACAGACTTATTTTGAGGAGCCTCTTATCTTCTAAAGGAGAAAAGAAAGCTAACAAGAACAACAAATAAAAATAGCTGAAAAGGAAAAATAAAGTTGGGGGATTCTTACTAGGGGCCTTTTCTGCGTTTTAAGGCTCTGAGGCCTGATCCCTTCCAGTAGGTTTTGACTCCAGCCACTTTTGAGCTGTTTATTACCTGTTTCATCTATGCATTCTCCTGTGCCAAAACAATTGTTAAAGTAGACCAATACCCTAAGAGAGAATCAACCAGCACTAGATCTTCTGAGCTATTTTGAAGCTCCTAAGTTCAACTTCTTTCAGGTCTAAGTCTGTCCAGTTTGTATCTGATATTGACTAGGATTGAGTGAGGAAGGTCTTTGTCAAAGCTCAGATTAACATTGGTGTCATCTTATTTCCTTTTTCCTAAGTGGGTTGGGTTTAAGTTTTTTGTTGATGTTGGCTTTGGAGCCAACTGCTACCCGGTGGGTTCTCCTCTGGCACCAACCAGACTGAATCCATTGATGCTGACTCAGCAGCATCTATTGCACTTGATACCAATTCTGTCCGTGTCAGGTGTATCTTGGTATTGAATTCTTAGCTCCATTTTTGGGGTTAGTGTCATCTGGGTTCAGGGTGTGTATACCAGTCTCTGTTAGAGCCGTTTGGAGATTTGGCACTGGGGGGTGGGGGTTGGGGTCCCTTGTTGGATCCCTTGACATTATTTTTGGCTAGGGTGGAGACTGTACTGTTGGGGATGTCATCAGGGCAAAAGGCTGTGCATTGACTCTCAAATTCAAGAGTATCATTGCTTTTCCCATAACAAAGGCAAGGGAGATTCTTCCAGTTTGGACTTTATGCTGACACAGCTCTTTTTGTGTCCTTAAGCCTTCATAATAATACCTAAGCACAGAGCAGAGATGAATTCCTCAAATCCCCCCTTCAACAAGGAACCCAGGAGTCCTCAGTAGCTTTAGAAGACTTCTCTGAAGCCTGCGGAGAAAGCATATATGTATGAAAAGAGGCAAATCTATTAACTTACAGAATCACAACTCGTAGGTTCATAGGTTCATAGGTTAGTACTAAGCTAACTGCCCTTGCGAGCCATTTTAAGCCTAGCCAATTATCCCTTGTGAGACTCAAACCCTGCACCTTGTGTTTGTAAGGCAAACACCTTAACCATTAGGCCACCCTCCCATCCAGACACTGATCTTAATTTTGGGGAAGGTTTCCCACAATTCTTGCCTGAAAACCCTAGATTTGGTGAAATTCTATTATTAATATGACAGCGGTGTACTTGGTCCATTGACCCCCACCCACCTTTTCCAGGATGAGGTACTGTTGTTATAAGGCATTCGGGATTGCTCCTGTACTTCCCTGGTAATCCTTCCATCCACCCCATGATTTATCTTGTGGCTGAGTGGGTATGGCAAGAACCCAATGTAGAGGAATCTGTTCCCCATAAATCTAAGATATTGCGGCCACCTAAGGACAGACCTCATTGGAGCAATTGTCCTCTTGTTGTTAATTATTGTGGTGGCAGCCTCTAAGAGAAAACTTTCTGGTGAGAGTTCTGTGGTCCACCCTTCTAATAGGGAGTCCAGAATAATGGAGTGCATGGGGAAGTAAGCTTTTACTCCTGGTACTTTTGCACTGAATTATCTCACTCAAATGGCAAGGTTGCAAAGACTTAGCTGAGCAAATGCTAGACTTCTTTCAAAGACCTCTCCCACCAGTCACTCGAAACAGACAACATTGTAGTCACCTGTTAATCTTCAACCTATCCATGAAGCTGCTACACAGTGCTGTGGACACAGTGGTTAGGGTAGAGGGCAGAAGCATGCATATGTAACACCATGCCTCGCTGCTGTTGTATATCAGAATGTTAACAGATGAAGCCTTGAAATTTTCAGCAGTCACTCAAGCACAACCAGGCATGGTTAAGACTGTGACTATAAGAGCCACACCGACAAATGGTTAAGACTGTGCCTACTGCCCTAACTGCTCCATCTGCAAATTAAGGGAAGGCTTCTGTCTGTCTGTCTTAGGAGTGTGCTTTGAAACCTCTTAAATTCCATTTCCTGGAACCAGAAGGGTGCTAAAAGCCCTCTGGTGTAAGAAATCTCATTGCTTTCCCTTCGACTCCTTTTCAGACGGGAAACCATAGCAGGGACTGTTTTAATGGATGCTAGCACCACACAAGAAAAAAGATTATCTCAACCACAAAGCCAGTGACCAGACAAGGAGGTAGATAAAGCAGTTTATTCTCTCTGATGTCTCGGAACAGTTGCCTTCAAGAAATATAATACCTCTGCAAACACCTACCCAGTATGTAACAAACACAATTAAACACGTAGTAAGTCAATTAAAAAACAATCAACATAAAATACGCCAATTAAGCTCCATATTCATTCCCTTTGGAATCCGTGTTAAATTTCAATATGTATAAAGCTTCTTTACATAAGTGTATCCTTTACACTTTTTCCTTTAACATTAATATTATCTGTCTTCTCTAAAACACTTTCTTTTAACCCAATAATGGAACCTCTATGTGCTCTATAAAAATGCTCTGCCACTGAACTTTGTTCCTTCTTATTTTCAATAGCACGAATATTTTCCAATAACCTTATTTTGAATGCGCTCTCGGATTTTCCAATGTAAAATTTATTACACAGACACTTAAGGGCATAGACAATGCCCTCAGTGTCACATGTAAACTGACCTTTAACTTTAAATCTGAGCCCATTGATTATATCAAAACTAGATGTAATATATTTGCAAGTTTGACACTTTGCCACAGGTTTTAGTCCCTTAATCACTTAGCATCTTATTTAAATTTAAAGGAGGCAGAACACATTTTCCTTTAACTAAAAAGTCCCTTAAAAGTCTACTTACTTTGTATGATATTTTGAGTCTTTTAAGCATCCATTCAGTGCCATCCTTCAGAGGATTCAAAAAATTCCAGTAATATTTCCCCATGTCTATTACCTTATCACTAAAACAACTATAGGTTGTAACAAAATATATATCTGATTTATTTATTTATTTTACATTTGTTGACCGGGAAAAGTTTGACTGAGCTAGCAATGTAGCCCTTTTTCACCAGAGGCTTGGGGAGAAAAGCTCCAGTAACAATTATACAAAAACAATGTATTATTCTGATGAGATTTCTTGACCATTGATCTGTTTTTCATTCCATTTCCCCCAATGTACTCACTCAATAATTTGAACCAATTGTTACGTAATGTTTCCTTCGTATACCTTCTATATTTAAACCTAGCACAAGCTTTCAATATCTCATCATGAAAATCTGTCTCATTACTGCACAATCTGTATAAGCGTACAAACTCACCATAAGGTAGAGCTTCTATAGTGTGGGGAGGATGACAACTGGAAGCTTTTAAATACTGAGCATTCCCCTCAAATTTCCTGTGTACCTTAGTAATAACCCTATATCCATTGGTGATATCCACCTCATCGTCCAAAAATGAGACTTTACCTACCTGAATGCCATCAAATTTCAGATTAAACCTATTATCTTGCAAATTATCTGTGAACATGTAAACATCTTTTTCACCTCCCTCACTTAAAAAAAATGAGGTCATCAATAAATCTAAAATATTTTTTGACATACTGATGATAAAATTTTGATTTATAAATGTACTCTAGTTCAAACAGGCCCATGCTTAGATTTAGCATATGAGGGGGCAAAATCTGGCCCCTTAGCAGTTCCCTGTTTTTGATGAAAGCTCTCTCCATTAAATTTAAAAAAATTTTTTGTTAAAAATAAATTAACTCTACAATATATTCGGTGACTGGGCATTCACCCATACATCCAATGTGATCCAATACATTTTATCATTCCATTTAACATCACTAATTTTATCCAGAAATTCAAATACATCTTTGATATATGCAGGTAACAAAATAACTTTATTTAGCAATAAATGATGTAATAAACACCCCAAATTATACAAAAAATAATGTCTAACAGACACAGTGCGGTGACTAGGTGGAGACCACAAATTCTTGTGTATTTTAGGCAAACCGTAAAAATGTGCAATTTGTACTGCATTCTGCATTAAATTTCTTCTTTACATCTTCATGAGATAAATAACCTATTCTCACACATTTGCTTAAAAGTTCACCATAATTTTATAAAGCTGCAGTATATACAGATAAATTAACCTTCTCATAAACATTAGTATCACATAGATGTTCTTAGCACATGTTAAGGTATTGTAGAAAATGCATGACAACTAGTTTATTGCCTTTGTCAACAAGTTTAAGAAATAAGTTCTCTCATCACACATGGCTAACAATGCTGACCACTCATTTTTAATGATAGTATAAGAAATATTATTAGAATCTTTAAAGAAAAATTTCAGCTCACTTTCCACAGAGAAATTCAACATTGTATAAAAATGTGTTATAACCTCAATATTAATTGCAGGGATAAACTTGCTTTTAGATTCAGTTTGACTTGTATCAAACATATACAGTAAGCATTCACATTATCATCTGAAACATGAATAGAAACTAGCACCTTCTGAAACAGTTTCTAACTCTGTGTTCTCCACATTATTATTGTAAACAACATTTTGATTACTGAAAAAATATATCAATTGTAATTTTCTCAAGAATCTAAAAATGTCATATTTTAAGTCATGTGAAAGTGGGACAACTGTTACATATTTTAACCCACATTTAACACAAACATCTCAAAATTACTAAAATTGTACTCTGACAAATTTACAATATAAGACTCAGTTACAATTTTCCTCTCTTGTTATATTGGAACTGCTATGGTTGCTGTTCCCACTGTTGTGCATATTGTCCACCACGTTGGCATTTTTTGCTCTATTGCACGGGTTGACAAAAATTTAATCCATTGCGAAAAGTCTGTTGATGTTGAACTTCATACTGAGCTTTAGGAAGGGGTGGAAAATCATTTCTTCCTAAAATTGTCATCCTCTACAGAATTGGCCGTTTCATATGAATAATGTGTACATGAAAACGAGCCCTGTTCGCCATTCCTTCCTCCTTCCTGAAGACGCACATGATTCTTGACCATCTTCCTATTGGTTCTCCCTCTAAAGGCGCTACCATTATCGTAGTCCCGGATGTCTCTAATCAATTTTTTTCTTTTTCCGTTCATTTATTTCTTCCTCATAACCTTTAAGATTGATTTTAATGTCTGTAAGCAATTTCACTAAAAATTCAGGACTGTTATTAGGGAGCAAATTAGTGCAGGTGGAGCCAATTTCAGCAAGTAGCTCCTTCTGCTTTACCCTGTCTGTTTCTATAAGGATAGAAACCCATTCAGAAGTACACTTATGTGCAGCTTGGATCCACCGCTTATGAAATGATTAATCGCACTCTTTTTGCAAATCAAAAGGGGTAGCAGGATCTTTTGTATGCCCTTAACCCTTGAGGGGTTATATCAAGTTCCATATATTTAGTAAGGCTCTGTAGATAAAGGAAAACCGCAGTTTCTTTCCACATTAATTTCTCAAATGTGTCACACAGTACCTTACTTTCAGGATTAGTCGGAACCATGAGGCTTCTCCCTATAGTAGAAAAAGGATTATGTAAATGACTGTTGCAGTCTTCTTCCCATTTCTCCCATACCTTGGGGATCTGTTCTCTCTCTCTGAAACTGGGTCCCCCAGCAGCCTCTGAGGAATGGGAACGTTCAATGGACTGCAATAAATAATTGTCCAACGACCGTTGATTAGGATCCAGCTGTGAATCACGAAAACGTCTAGGAATATCCATATCTGGGTCACTGGCCATGACAAACAGAAGCTAGCACCACACAAGAAAAAAGGTAATCTCAACCACAAAGCTAGTAACCACACAAAGCAGTAGATTCTCTCTGACAACTTGGCACAATTGCCTTCAAGGTGTATACCTTTGCAAACACCTGACTAATATATAACAAACAGAATTAAACACATAATAAGTCAGTTGAAAAACAATCAAAGTAAAACATGCCAATTAAGCTGCATATTCATTCCCTTTGGATTCAGTGTCAAATTTCAATATGTATAAAGCTTCTTTTATATAAAAGTCTATGCTTTTCACTTTTTCCTTCAACATAAATATTATCCATCTTCTCTAAAACAGTTCCTTTTAACCCAATAGTAGAATGTCTTCGTGCTCTATAAAAATGCTCTGCCACTGAATTTTGTTCCTTCTTATTTGTTTTAATGGATGCCTACTTAGATGCAGAGGTCCACAAAATCCAGGATTTAGAGGTGCTTCCTCTGGAAAGTAGCCTCAGCACCTCTGAGGATTTGCTTAACTGCTGCACTCTAGAGGCAGTTGGGCGGTCAACTGTCTCTTCACCTGGGGTAGTGGTTGGCCATCACATGAGGCAACTGTTTGAAGAGTGTGATATCCAGAAGCTACACAATTCCTTTTTCAACAGCCCTAACATGGTCTTCCCTGTCTCTCTCTGATGTACCCATGTCCCCCAGAAGAGGGCAGCAGCAAAGGCGATTGCTCAGTTCCTTTAAAACAGAGCCCACTAGAGCGGAGAGAATCCAGTGTCTATTCCAGATTCTTTTTAGTTCCCAAAGCAACAAAGCTCATAAGGTTCATTTTAGACTTAAGTGGCCTAAAGAGTTATTTAAGAAATGCAAAGTTCCAGATGATCATTGTTCAAACAATACTTCTATGTCTACAGGAAGGGGATTGGATGTGCTCCACAGACCTTTTTAATGCGTACATCCATATGATGATTGCTAAACCATCTAGGAAATATCTTTACTTCCAGCTTGGAGCCTATCACCGTCAATTTTGAACATTGCAATTTGGTTTGACCATAGCTCTCCTGGGTGTTTACCAAGTGCAAGTCAGTTGTAACAACCCATCTCAGTCTGAAAATGATCCACATTTTCATGTACTTGGATGATTGGCTCCCCATTTCCTCAAAAGGAGAGGCCTTTATTTCAGCAGAGAGACTGTTTGCTACATTCAAGTTTTCTCTTAGGCTTTTCCATCAATATTTCATTGTCACAGTTGGAGCTATCACAAATCCCTCATAGTCATAGGATGACACTTGGATGCAAGATTAAGCTATAAAACGTGTATGGCAGACTGGTAACCTTGAGAACCATGATTTCAACGATCTGCTAAATGTGTTCCCCCTATACTGCATCATTGATTCTACAAGTTCTAGGTTTGATGGTTGCTACAGTTACATTTGTTCCACATGTAAGGTTCTACATGAAGGTGTTACAGTGGACCTTGAGTGTACAGTGGTCTCAATCTCTGGAGGCATTCTGCGAATCTTTTCATCTTTCATTTGCCTGCAGGTGTCATCTATATTGGTAGAGCCAGTTGTCTCTCATCACAGCAGGAAGAGCATTTTAGTCTTCCAGTGGCCTCCGTAACCACAGATGCCTCATAGGTTTGTAGGTTCATATGTATGTATATTTGGCTAATGGTGGTGGTGCTGCGGTAGCGCTGTCACCTGACAGTAAGACGTTGTCCCGTTCGATTCTCAGCTAGAGCGTCTTCTGTCTGGAGATGTGTGAATGGGCGTACCTTTGTTGAAGGTTGTGCATCAGGGCTGGCAACTTGGCACGCAAAAATCTACTGCCAATCATTAGCGGACCGGAGTTCCGCTGTGGTGACCCCTCGCCGGGAAAAGCCGAAAGACACAACATCATCATCAGGGCCTTTATAAGCTTAGTCGTGCAACCTCCAACCTAATTGTGTCCCTGTGTGGCATGGGCATTTATTAGGTAGAGTATGTTGGGAAGCTTTGTAGAGTTTATGTGGGAAGGAGGTATGTTAGAGTGTAATGGTCTGCCTTTTTCTGTCTGAGTTGGGACCAGACTCAGGGTGAATTTCCAATTTTCCATCTGTTGGTTAAGGTTGCACTTAGATAGGGTTAGGCATGGAGATCCTCTGATACATATACCTGTATTGCAAAAATTTTATTTATGTCACAACCAAAATTAAAATCCTTGAATCTAGTGTTTCTGATTATCATTTTGTGGATGTATAAAAGGTCCATCAGAGCTGGATCTGCAGATGCCTTGTATACCAGGCATAGATGACCTCTCAGCAACCTGTAGGAGACAGAGTATAGAGCTAGGGCTTTAAAGCTATCCGTATAGGACAGTATGTTTATACCCTGGATTCCCCTGGTAAGGAACTTTTGTGTTGCATGTGTCTGGTGAGGTACATGCTGGAGTTGGCATTATACTTAATGATGGATCTGATAAGGGCCATGTAAAATGGCAGTTTAACTTCCTTGAACCTGGATGGCATGCACTTAAAGTTGGTCTATATGGTGATTTTCTTACTACCTTGGCCACATGTTGGTCTAAGGCCAGATTACTATCTATACATGCTCCCAAATCCCTGACTTTGGGGTCAACTTTTGGGGGTATCTTATTTATGGAATAATTAGCCTGTGTGGCAGTTTCCCTAAAAGTCATGATAATTTATTTTACTTATTTTTATTTTCAGTTTGATTACCAAGGAAGTCCACTGGGCCGAGAAGTGCCCATTTTCAGTGGAGGCCCAGGGAGAAAAGCTTCAATAGCAATACAATATTATGAAGGTTACAAAATACAATAAAGGTTACGTAATGTAGAGGTAAAATACAAGAGTGAGGTTCATACATTCAGGAAATTGCAAAATACATCATAGGACAGTATAAAACAGGCACTTTATTTTTTTTTTTTTGAGGCTCTTCAGATGTTTACAATATTTACAAACTTGGAGTTAAAGTCTGCTAATTCTGCTTTTGGAGGAATAGTAAGAAAATAAAAACCTTGAGTAAAGTGGAAGAGGATTGTCGAGAGCTAGTGGGTAGACTCTTTAGTGTTTAAGTAGGGTGAAAGCAGGAGCATTTCCATGTGGAAGATAGGTGTAGGAAAAGTTGGGTTTTGAAGGATTCAGTGTTATGTATAGTCCTAAGAGAGGGAGGAAGGGAATTCCATTTTTTACCTAGAGAGAAGGAGAGTAGGAGCTGGCCAGTGGGACGTTTAGGTTTGTGGATGGAAATTAGGTTTTGGTGTTCAGATCTCAGGGATCTGTTTGGGATGTATAGGGGAAGGATGTTCGTTAAGGCTAGGCATTTATCTGGGGAGAATATTCATTTGTGAGCGGTGGTTAGTTGGAGATAGTCTAGGTGGTTAGGGAGTTCTAACCAGTTCAGAGATTTTAGGCTAAGGCAGTGGTGAGTTGAGATTTTGGACTTAGTGGCAAATTTGGAGATCTTATTGTAGCAAGCTTCAAGTTTAGAGGTGTTGGAAGCAGACAGATTGGTTAGAAGGGGGGCTTCATATGGAAGAGAAGGAAGGAGGCAAGTAATTGCTAGGGAATTCCTAGAGGAGTTGGAGAGAAATTGGTTATTCCTACAAAGCATACCTAGCTTTTGGTGGGTTTTCTTTGTTTTGTTGTATGTGGAGGTCGAATTTAAGGTGTTCGTCTATGGTGATGCCAAGGAGTTTTGCAGAGGGAACCACTTCAGTAGCAGTGTTAGTTTGGCTTAGGACATTGAAGATGTTTTTGTCAAAGGAAGAAACCCTGTTGAGCAGGAAAATTAGTATTTTAGATTTACTGGAGTTGAGGGAGAGGTGGTTTTGGTGCATCCAGTTCTCTGTAGTAGAGAAAGCGGTTTGAGTCTTAGTTAGTAGCTCAGAAATGTTGTGGGCAGCACAGACTAAGGTAGAGTCATCAGCGTATTGGATGAGTGTAGTGTCAGGGATGACAGTGTGAAGGTTATTTATAAAGATGTTGAAAAGCATGGGTCCGAGGATGGACCCCTGAGGAACACCAGTAGGTGTAGGCAGAAAGGAAGAGTTGCAGTTTTTCCATTTGACAGCTTGAGATCTGTCTGATAGGTAACTGGAGAACCAGGAAAGAGTATTAGAGGAGAGATTAAGATTGGAAAGATGAGAGAAGAAGATGTGTATGGGAGATCGTGTTGAAGGCTTTAGATAGATCCAGCAGTATAGTGGATACAATAAGTCCAGAATCTCGGGCTTGATTGACAGTTTCTAGGAAGGATAGTAAGGCTGTTATGTTGCTGTGGCCAGGACGGAAGCTGTGCTGGGTGGGTGTTAGAAGGTGATTCTGAGTTAGGTAAGGCAAGAGTTGGAGGTGGACACCTTTTTCAAGTATTTTAGATATTGGAGAGAGTAGGGCAATGGGGCAGAAGTTAGAAGAAGTGATGTTTTTACCTCCTTTGTGAAGAGGTAGAATGTAGGCTGAACGCCAGAGTATGGGTACGTACGACTCAATGATGGATCTGTTGATCAGGATACTAATTGGGAGAGCAATACCTTCGGCAGCACATTTGAGGAAGGAGGAGGAGGGTATGTTGTCAGGGGCATTAGAGCAAGGCTTGAGTTTGGATAAAAGTTTTTTATAAAGGTGGTGGAAACAGGTTTGAGCTGGAAATTAAGGGGACAGTTATTAGGGTTGTTGGGTGCTTAGGACAGGTGGTTGGGTGGGTTATTATTTGGGAATGTGTTGGTTAGTTTAGCTATGGATTCAGCAAAGTAGGTGTTGAAGTGGGAGCTCAACCCATGATCAGTTAGACTAGGGTCAAGGCAGGGATTATTCCTTGATCCAGGATGGAGAAGAGAGTTGACTGATTTCCAGAATGTTTTTGGATTCTTATTGTTGTTGGACTGAAATTTATTATAGTAGTTTTTTTTTGTTCATAGTGATACGTTTTTTTACTTGATTGCGGAGTTGGGTATATTGGAGCAAGGTGGAAGACAGTTTGTTTTTCTGATAGAGCTTCCAAGCTTTGTCTCTGTGGCGTGTAATTTGTTTAGTTTCTGTAGTCAGCGAAGGAGCAGAGTTGGCTTTGGTTCGTCTGTTTCTTAGAGGGGCTAAGGAGTTAAGAGTATTTAGGAAGATAGAGTTGAAATGCTCTACAGCGTTGTCAAGTGGAAGAGTGTTTAGGATTTGACAGATAATTTGTTTAAAAATGTTGGAAAAATGCATCTCTTGGTGTTGAGTTTTGATCTGTGACTTTTGCACCAGAAAACCAGTCATTGGACAGTGTTAGACCCTCTTGTAAGATGTCTGTGTTTTGGGGGAATCTGTATAGCTCTCAATTTGTAGTCCACTGCAGATTTGGTCAGCCAAAGGCTCTTGACGTTTGCCTTTACCTCCTAGAAGTAGATGACAAATAGGCGCATTCCCAGCACTGAGCTACAAGGTATCCTGCTGATGACTGGTCTTCTAGTGGAGATAGGACACAGGAAGCAAGGACTGGTGAAACTATCTGTGAGCCAGCTGGCAATCTAGCAAGCTATGTAGGGGATCTAATGTCTTCTTCATTCATTCTTCAGCCTTTGGGTTTTGGATCTAAACTCCGATCTGACTTAGGCCACTTCTCAGACTTTGGATCCGTAGCTTAAGCTCTTTCCCTTACCCGTAATCCTCTTTTAAGCCCCAGATTACCCCAGATTTGTCTTGCTGCTTCCAGTGAGTAGATGTGGTTTCTTCACAGTTCATGCGTTTTTGAGAAATAAGTCATTTTTTTTTTGTTAAGGTTACCCTCTTTTGTCAGACCTTTCATTTCTTTTTCTTCCTTCCTCCTGCCTCCCTTGTAGTATTAAAAAACTTTCTAAATTTATTGTTACTGTTGCTAGTGGTTGTTTCTTTTCTAGATCTAGGCCCCCTCTCTCCCTTCTCTGTAGAGTAATCTCAGTACTATTGTTGGTATTTTCTTTCCCAAGTTTGTGGGAATTTTTGTTACCGTTGCTGGTATTCTATCTGCTCTTCTCTAGCATTTGCTGTGCATTTGTTTTGTCTTTTAGGATGGTTTCAGCTTTCTTTTCAGGATATCTGACAAACCTATGGGATTTAAGAAATGTTCATCTTGTGGGCACAAAATGCCCAACTCTGATGCTCAGTCAGAGTGCGTATATTGTCTTTGGGCCACTCTTCTTGAGGTCAAGCGTGACATTTGTTCCCGCTTTAACCACAAGACCTTTGTTGAATGCAGAAAACAAGCTTATTCTGAAAAGTTTACTGCCTTCTTCCACAATATCTGGAGTTTCCCCTTCCACTGCTAAACCTGCAGAAAAATCTCAAGGGGAGAAGGGTAATAAGGTCAAAGAAAAATCAAACAATAAGTCTAAATAATTGAGGAAGCTCTCTCCTGACTGCTGTACTCACTTGGCACCAACTTTGGATTCACCCCTTAAGACTTCTAAAGTTTCAGATCTATCCACGTCTTTGAATTCACTGTTGGCTCTGCACAAGTCTGCAACCCATAAGCAATCCTTATTCTTTCTGGAGCCAGTTTCGAGACTTCATTCTCTTTATCTCCAAGAAACTCAATGTAGAGTTTCTAGACCTACATTTTCCTCTTCATCCTTCATGTCTGCCAAGAGCCTGTCTGAAGAGTTGTGGACAGGATGATGAGAAAATTTCTTAGGACCCAAATTCAGATGCGAGTTCTTGCATCTCTGTCTCCCATAGGACCCATGAGCTTTGGACCAGCTTAAACACATTTAGTGACTCCTACTCCTATCCACCCTTTGGAGGTTCAGGATCTGAGAATTCCCAGGATTGTCTGGGTCAGATTTGAAGACCTGGCCTTCGTCGACTCCAGCATCTACTTCTCCTCCGATCAAGCCAGCGCCAACCTTGGATCCATAACTTCAGCTCTGAATCTGGCTGTAGGGGTTCGACTCGGAGAATTTTGGAGCATTTCCTTCCACTCGGTACCTCTGTGCTAGACAGTTCAGCTCTGATCTCTGTGTCGAGCTAGGGTCACGGGGTTATCCTGGATTTATTCAGGCAGATTGCTTCGGCTCTTACTTTAGTGATCCTGAGCTCTCCATCGGCATTTACTTTCGAAGAAGTGGAGAACGCAGTCCACATGACCTAAGACAGAACATCCTTGCCCTCCCTTGTGTCCTCCCACTCCACAGCTGTCTGCCTTGGGTCCACTTATTCTGCCCCATTGGGCATCTGGTCTGTCTTAGCCTTTAGATAATATTTTTGCAGAACTCCCACACACTTCTGGGTCCTCCTTAGATCATCCCCACAAAGAAGTTCCCCGGAAGCATATGTGTATGAGGCGGCACATTGATTCCCCACAGGAGTCTTTAACAGAAGACATTAACTTTGATGAAGGGCAAGGGTCCCCAGGTCACCCCCTGAGGATGTCTTGTATGGAGAAATTCTCAAATTTCTGAAACAAACAGGTAATTGGCCTTCCAAAGCCATTTCACTGGAGGAGACTGTGTTTTTTGAGGCTTTCAGAACTGGCTCAGCTGCATCCTGGGTGGTACCCTTAGTGGATGAAATGGTGGACCTCATTTCCCATATGGCTTGGAAGGATCAAGATATGACAGAGCCCATTCCAGTAAAACCACACAAATACTTAGTTGCACCTAAGGACCATGCCCATTGGAGCAAGGGGTCCCCAGTTGATGCCATGGTTGTTTCTGCATCCACCAAAAAGAAATGTGCTGAGGAAAGTCCCTCTCTGCATCCCCTAACAGGACATCTAGGTCACTGGACAGATTCAGAAACTGAATTTTTCAGTGACATTTGCCCTGAGGTTGTTCAATTACCTGACATTTCACAAGGTTTCAGAGGAATTTGATGCAAGAACTTGGCAAATCCCTCTCAGGGTTAATGTCATCTCTTAGCAGCTAGCCACCCTTTAGCACTTTTGAAATGCATTGAGGTGTTTGATCTCACACACTGTGGAAGGTGTTTTGAGAGTGACTGATTTAGGCATTACCATTAAGAGGCATGCCTGGATGCGGGACCCTACAGGATGTCTTTTATTAATGTACCCTTTGATACATCTACCATATTTGGACTCCAAGATGCTCTCCAGGAGTGAAAAGTTGAGAAAAACCCAGTATGCTGTACAGGATACATTTCTCTACCCCTCAGAGGACATTCTCAAGAAACCAGAAAGAGGGTAGGAAGATGTGGTTCTGGAAATAGCAAGGGTTCTCTCAGGACTGCATTGGTGATAGATCCTCCATGGCAGAAGGGGGAACTCTAATGACAGACATCACCCTCGTGTAAGGTGGTGGTGCAGAAACAAAGGCTTCACAGGTCCCTTTACTGAGAAACATTTTCAGTGCCCCTGACAGCTGTCTGGCTGCTGCACTCTGGAGGTAGTTGGGGGCACTTGTCTCTGCATCTGGAAGCCTGGCTGTCCATCACCAAAGATTTCTGGGTGCAGAGAGTAATTACCAGAGGTTATTACATTCCTTTTCCCCTTCCCCCACCCATTAACCCATGAAAATTCCCAACGTGCCACCCACTTAGAGGAAGGAAGCAGCTTCAGAGATAGAAAAGCTGCTAAGAAAAGTTATCCAGGAGGTCCCACCAGACCAGTGAGGATTCTAAACTTTCAAGATTCTTTTTGGTGCCCAAGACACCAGGGGGCCTCAGGCCAATATTGGACCCAAGCCACGTAAACCATATTTGTCAAACACTGCAGTTTCCGAATGATCATGGTTCAGTCCATTCTCCCTGTTTTGAGGAGTGACAGTTAAATATACTTCATAGATATGCCAGATGTGTTCCATCACATAAAAATGGGCAGACAATCCAGGAGATACCTTTGTTTCTGGCTGGGACCCAGTCCACTTCCAATTCAGATGCCTACTCTTTGGTCTCACCATGCTTCCCTGGGTGTTCAAATGTGTGGTTGCAGCTCACCTGAGATTGCTGAGATTCCGGGTGTTTCCATACCTAAACAACTGGATTCTCATGGGTCCCACCAGGCATCTACGAACAATCATCAGTGACTACCTGCTCCATTTCCATCTGCGCCTGAATATCGCAGTCAGCTACGGCAAATCTCACCTCCTTCCCTTCCAAGCCCTGGAGTTAAAAGGGCTCATATGGATATAATTTCTCAAGTAGCTTGAAGCCTTCCTCGGTCCAGATTGCCCGATTTACAGCTTCAGGTGAAAAATCTACTACCTCTTTAGTCACTGCCAGCTAAGTTAGTCCTTCAGTTTCTGCGGTAAATGGCAGCCTCTTCAACCCTTCTACCCTTAGTGAGATACTACATGAGCATGCAAAAATGGACTCTTGCAGTCTAGTGTCTGAATCAACATCCCATGACATCTATTTGAATCACACAGATCTTTTGAGTGCTTGTATCCTGGTGGATCCACTTACCAGATGTCTCTCAGAGCCGCCCTTTTGTTCTCCCACTGCCCAAGACCACAGTGACAATGGACGCATCCCAGCTGGGGTGAGGGCATGACAGTTCAAGGTGCATGCCACTTAGAGGTCAACCTTCACATCAACATCCTGGAGATGAGGGCAGTCGTCCTAGCATTGCAGGCTTTTCAAGACATCCTATCTTAAGGTATTATTGCTTTACAGACTGACAGTATGTCAGTGATCTGGTACATCAACAAACCAGGGGAACCTGCTCTTACCTTTGTGTCAGGAAACTTTGAATGTGGGTGATATCTTCCCCAGAATGTTCGTCGCTAAAAGAAAGCAGTTGGAAGTCCAGCATCTTAGAGGACAGGCTTAGTGGATCTTTTCTTATGCATCACAAGTGGTCTCTCAATCCTTAGTTGTGGAACAGATTTTTCACCAGTGGGGCCAGCCATGTTGCAACCTGTTTGCCTCTCTCAGCAATTCCAAATGCAGCCGGTTCTTTGCCCTAATCCCCTTAGAGAGTGAGCCACCTATCAAGGATCCTGCCCCTCCTTGGAACTTGACAATTCTTCAGGTCTTGACTCAGTTTCCCTTTGAACCTGCAGCAAAGGCTGATTTAAAATTTTTGTCAAGGAAAAACAGTTTTGTAGTTGCCATTACATCTGCTAAGAGTTTTGGAGCTTCAGTTTTTTCTTGCCAGCCACTTTATATCATTTTTCATAAAGACGGGGTTTCTCTTTCCTTCAGTCTGTCTTTTCTTCCACAAGTAACTTCCAAGTTCGCCCTTAACCAGTCCAGTAACTTACCAGTATTCTTCCCAGATTTCTCCAATAAAGGGGAATGTATACTTCATTTATTGGATGTACCCAGACAGCTGAGATTTTTATCTCTGTAGAACAAAAACGTTTAGGAAGTTGGATCAATTGTTTTTCTTTTTCAAAAGCTAAGTTGGGACATTCTGTGTCTAAAGTTACATTACCTCGATGGCTAACTGAAGACATTTCTTATGTTTATAAACACAAAGATTTATCATTTCCAAGACCACCACAAGCTCATTTCACTAGATCAGTCTCCACTTCTATTGCCTTGTTATCCAGAACTTCTGTAGATGACAGTTGTGCTGCTGAAGCTACTTAGTCCAATGCTCATATTTTTGTAGCTCATTACAAGTTCTACATACTTTATAGGAGTAGAGCAGCATTTGGTTTTGTTGTATTCCAGAATATCCTTCCATGAGACCATCCTAGGTTTATACTAACCGGGACTCTGTCCCAAAGGTTAAGGAATGAAGGAAAAAGACATCAGATACAATAGTTATGCATCTGTATTGTCTGTTTTCATCCTCCTTTAGCCTTCCCCCCCCCTTTCACTTTCTTTAGACAATGATATCTGTATGGTCTCCTGGTATGACCTGGAGCTATTCCCATTTGGTCTTTCCTTCTCTTGGCGTCCGATACCTTTCCTGTCATGTTTCTAGGCATTTATATAGTTTTTCTTTGTGTTAATGTCAAGGGGCAAACTCAATTTGAGGTACTCAGGGTCTTGTGAAAAGATGGTCTATTATCGGGTCTATATTAGGTAGTCTAAGTTCCGTAACTCCAAACACCTAATGGTCGAACCATTAAGTTCGAAGTTACAGAACTTTGTGCAAAAAAAAAAAAAAAAAACGTACAAAACAATAACTTGTAAAAAGTGGGGCAAGCCCCCCTGCACCCCCCACACCCCCTCGCTCCTTAAATGTACCAACTCCGAGATCACACCACAATGAAGTGAATAGAAACCACCACTTATGGAGATTTCCATTCAGGAGCTCGAACTTTTGCAAATTCAAACATATGGTCTCAACCATATGTGGTTCGAACTTGTAAAAGTTCAACTACATGAATAGAAACCTTGATGATCCAGTGTCTGAGAAGTGGCCAGAATTTGATCTGAGGTCTGATGTGAAACTTGATGACTGAGGAAGGATGAAAATAGACCACTCATGCATCGGTGTTCTTCGTGTTTCACTGTTGCAGTCATTACATTTGGGTAATCTGCTGGCAGGTTGGCCTCAGTTGGCCTGAATAACAAAATCTTGGGTCCTGCGTCGGTTGCTGTCTCCTCTTCCATGACGTTAGGTCGTCAGGGGTATATAACATGCAGCCAACGCCATTTTATTCAGTCTTTCTTGCCACACGGTGCCCGAAGCAGAAGCAGTTCACAAGTGTTGGTCGGCCGACTCCTGAAATTTTAGCATTCGAGTTTCAGATCCGAAGTCTTCAACTAAAACTAAGTACCCCATTGGGGAAACTTTTTCTTGCTCCTTACTGATGTCAGTAAAAGTTAATAATTGCATTACTTGTGGGAAGCAAATACCTCAAGTATTTTCATTTGTACTGTATTCCTTGCCTTGGCCCAGATCATAACGTGCCTTGCTGTCGGTTTTGTGCAAGATTTAACAAACGCACTATTAAGCGTCAGTATATTTTTGCTTCAAAATATTTTGGATCCAGATTTAATTACCCTGAAATGTCAGTTAGCAATCCAACTACTGGAGGTCACAAAAAACGCAAAGAAAAAGACAGACCGTCTAGGTCCAAAACCGATGACGAAGCTTCTCCTAAGCCAGTCACTGGTTCACCGGTACTCAGTGAGGCACTTTCGGAGCCCCTGATGTCCGCTACTTTTGAGTCACAGGCCTCTACCGAGACCCAAGCGGAGTCCACTATGCCGTGAGGTTCTCAGAGTATTGAACCCGCAGATGTCTCTCCCTTGGATGGGTCCGGAGCTGCTGAGCAGGCACCGGCTTCTGAGGGTGTTTTCAGGCCTCAACATTTTTACATAAAACTGACGCCAACTTCAAAAACAAGATCAAAAACAGTTTCTAAGTCTAAAAAAAATGACGCATGAGCCATGTGCTTAGGCCCCTATGCCTAAAAAACAGATGATCAAAATGGCTGAGGACTTAATTACCTTGATAAGGGGTTCCCATCCCCCCTGCTAAGAGGTTTAGGCAAGACACTGATTATAAATCTTCAGATCAGGTTTCCATTTCTTCTGATTCCTATACTGATGATCAGTAATTTTCTATTCCTCCCTATGAGGATTCAGATGCAGAAAAATCCATCCCATCTGCATCTCCTCCTGAGGATTATTCTTTTGGTAAAACCTTGCATACGTTAAGGGAACATTTTCATTGGGAGAGTCAGGATTTCTCTGAATCAAAAAAGAGGCTTAGGGATTTCCTTCTCCTTACTCAATGTAGGCCTTTGGCTATACCTCCTGTATTAGAGATTGTTGATGATCTGTTTTCAGAATCGAGCATGGCTCCTGATTCCCTACCTCCGGCTCCTAGTAAGCCAGACAGATATTACAGGGTTCCTGACTCCCACAAATTTCTATTCAAAAATCCTGCTGCTTATTCTGAAATTATATCACAGGGGGTCCCAAAGGTGTAAAGGCCTCTACAGCCAAAAATCCTACCCCCTCTGATAGAGATTCCAAGGCGCTGGATAGATGGGGAAAGAAGGTTTATACGTCTGCAACCTTGGCAATTAGGGCCTTAAGCTGCCAGTTTCATATGCTTAAATATCAACAGCATGTTATGGGCTTTATTGAAACAGAAAATGATGATGATTTCTGATTGTGTGGAAAATAAAGAATTACAGGAATTATTGCATGCAGCAGAACAGGTTGGAAAGCATACTTTGCAATGTGGTTTGGATTCCTTGGAGGCCTCTTGCAGGGCCGCAGTTACTGGATCTGTGATTAGAAGGTATGCCTGGCTCAAGGAGCAACATCTAATGACACAAACTCGAGCCCGGCAGTTTAAGTCCACTGTTAAAGTAAAAAAAGAAACCGCCATCTCCAGGAAACACCCGCCGATACTTTATTGTAAAACATTAACAGATTGAACAGATTGAGCACTTTCTTCCCTTAACAGGGATTTCATCAGAATCTGCCGTTTTAAAAATTATCCCCCTTAAATACCTTTCCTTATAAGATGATGTCTTTCATTAAAAACAATCAAACTCATTTGAAATGCTACTAACCTAAAAACAATAGACTCTAAAAACAATTCTAATGCAATTATAAATACACATATATTGTTGAAAACCAACAGATCATGTAAAATTAAAAATTTATCCACATTCATGTTTCATGTTTGTTTTAAGTAACAGGTTGTGCTAAAAATCATTTCATATCAGTTGCATACCGCCTACTTCGAGGCGATCTATGCCTGACATATAAAGCTATGTCCAATCCAGAATTAATGGACATGCTCCACCTCAGTAAATCTAAATCCCTTAGAGCCACACGCTCGGGACTTGAACCTCAGCACTGAAATAAATAGAACTTGCTGGAGGGACAGATTCATAACCCAGAGGCTCCCTTCGCTGTGGAACAGAATTCCAATTCATGTTAGGCAGAGCACCTCACTGAATCTCTTCAAGAAGAATCTTGATGAGTGGATGGGGGATCGTAGGTTTGTCCCGGGGATTACTTTCGTGTCACTATTAGACAGAGGCACAGCAAACTAAACCTTAAAAAGAGCACAGTATACACAAATCAAGGGGTGTCGTAAGCCAAACAAAATCGGGCTAGGCTTATAATTGCCCCAGGGCAGATAGCCTAGTATGAACCTATGAACCTATATGTTCAATTTTTTTACTCAATATTGGCTTAATAGAAATGATGTCATTTAAACCCGGTGGGATGCTTGCTTGTAATTTAATTTGCCACCTGGTCTCCCTCTCTTCAATGAAATTCCTGAAGTTGCCACCTCTCGGATTTTTCTTAACCTTTTCTAATATACAGAAACTGAATTTGTTACAAGTCTGAGATGTACTAATGTGCCTAAATAGAGCATTGTTAGTATTTTGAATACTAATTTGATATACATGTTCGTAAATCCTGTCCCTTAATTTTCTCTCAGTTTTCCCTACATAAAAGCTGGGACAGGATTTACACGTAGCCAAATAAATTACTTCAGTTGTTTGACAGTTCTCCTTTTCCAGCCTTATTGTACTTCTTAATAAGTTGTTAATTTTTAACATCTCATCTTGACAAATGTATCTACATTGTGAACAAGTACCACATCTAGTCATACCAGTCCTATGAAACAATACAGATGCCATTTCAAAATTCTTTTTCAAATTTGGGCCAACCTTATACACAAAATTGGATTTGTCCCCTCCCAGACTCCACAATTTTGGATTGTTCTTAAAGTATGGCCCAATTTTGCATGATAATTTTTTCAACCTCATTTGCCTTCAGACCGTATGGAACAATCATGGCTCTTTCATAATTTTTATTTTCAACTTCCTTTCCACTAGAGTGTCCTTGTAAGGCTACCTTATTCCCCAATAGTGGTTTGTACTTCTTGCCCCACTCACTTTTCACATAGTCAACATATTCCTTAATAATTTTAAGTGGGTACCCCCTCTCATGAAACATGCTGGCTACTACATTTAATTCAGTTTCTAAATCTAGATTCGAGGTCATTCTAGCAACTCTAATCAATTGACCCTTTATTATACTGTTCTTTTGTTTAGTTTGATGATTACTGGCATATTGAAAGGTAAGAGTTACTAAAGGATGGCTTTCTGTAAACTTTAGATACAAATCTTATATTGTCCCTTTCTAAGTATGTATCTAAAAAGTTTATCCCTTTTCTATTATAAGCATATGTGAACTTTAAAAATTCTGTACTCTGATTCAAATATTGAACTAGATCTATTATAGTATTCTCTGGACCTTGCCATAGGATAAAAATATCGTCCAGGAATCTCACATATACCTTCATATATTGAAAGAATTTACTTTTAAATACATACTTTTGTTCCCAGTTCAGGAGGACAAGGTTAGCAAAAACAGGTGCACATGAGGCTCCCATGGCAACACCTCTGTGCTGTCTATAATATTCTCCCTCAAAGAGAATATAATTGTAATCTAAAACAATCTCCATAAATTCCACCAGTAAATTTATCTTGTCATATCCTAAGCTTGTGTTCTTGTTTAAACAATCCTCAAAAAACTCGAGACCTTCCTTTTTAGGAATAGATGTGAATAGTTCTACTACATCCAAAATGACAAAAAATACACCGAGCCCACAGACATTGCCAACATCCTAGCTGACAGGTTCAGTGCAAACTTCTCCCCCCTCTCCCCACCAAAAGGACAAATATCTATCCCAACAGAGTGCTGCCCCCCTGACATCTCAGATGCTCAGGTAAGAGCCGCCCTCTCCAAAGCAAAAAACACAGCATCAATGGGACCAGATGGTGTCCCGGGCTGCGTCCTACATGAACTCCAAGAAGAGCTAAACCCAAACATAAAACTACTGTTCAATCTTAGCCTTACTACAGGATATGTACCCAAAGAGTGGCGTACAGCAACAGTGGTCCCTTTCCACAAAGGTGGTGCCTCAATGGATCCTGGAAACTATCGCCCAAAAGCCTGACTAGCTTGGTCTGCAAAGCTATGGAAAGGATCATCATGGACCTCATAAATAAAGATATTGGGGACCTACAGACACTGGATCCTACCCAGTTTGGCTTTAAGGGCAGATCCTGCCTCTTAAACCTGGTCGATTTCTTTGAAACAGTCACCAAGGCCATTGACGAGTGGAAGGTGGTCCACACAGCCTATCTGGACCTCGTAAAGCCTTCGATACAATACCCCACTCGGGCATTATAGATAAGCTCACCAGCTTAAATATAAACCCCTATGTCACTAGATGGGTTGCAAACTGGCTCAAGGACAGAACCCACATGGTTAGAATAGCTGGAGCCATGTCAGACTCCAAACCAGTTACAAGTGGCGTCCCACAAGGCTCAGTCTTGGGACCTCTCTTGTTTGGTATATATTTCTCGGAGGTACAGGCCAACATGGAAGGACTGTGGCTGACCAAGTTCGCAGATGACTGCAAACTGAGCACCATAATAGACTCTCCAGCTGACACAAGCATCCTCCAAAAGGGCCTCATAGAAACAGACAACTGGTGCCAGAGCCATGGCCTCAAGCTAAACGCCAAAAAGTGTGTAGTTATCCCCTTGCAAAAACTAAGTGCCCACAAATTACCACATAGGTGATAATCCATTAAGTACAGAAGAAGTAATTAGGGACCTGGGGACCCAAGTTGATGGCAATCTCTCATTTGACAACCACGTGGCCAAAGTGGTTAGAAAAACATTTTATATAGCCCACCTAATCATGAAGGGATTCACATCTAGATCAGGGGAGGTCATCGTGCCTCTTTACTCATCCCTCATCAGGCCCATAATTGAGTACAATGCCCCTTTTGGGATGTACTTTACCAGACACCTGCAGCAACTGGAAAGACCCCAAAAGTACCTCACCAAGAGGATCAAGGGGCTCAAACAGATGCTGTATGCTGCCCGGTTAAAGAAACTCCAGCTCTACTCAGTGGCATACCGCCTGCTCAGAGGCGATCTGTGCCTGACTTATAAAGCCATGTCCAACCCGGAATTAATGGACATGCTGCACCTCAGAAAATCCAAATCCCATCGAGCTACCCGCCGAGGGACTTAAACCTCAGCACTGAAATAAATAGGACATGCTGGAGGGACAGATTCATAACCCAGAGGCTCCCTTCACTCTGGAATAAAATCCCAGTCCAGGTTAGGCAGAGTCCCTCATTGACTCTCTTCAAGAGGAATCTTGATGAGTGGATGGGAGATCGTAGGTTTACCCCGGGTATCACTTCTGTGTCACTGTTAGACAGAAGCGCAGTATACTAACCTCGAAAAAGGGCATAGCAAAATTAATTTAAAATGGGTGGCGAAAGCCATACACACTCTGGCTAGGCTTATAAATGCCCTAGGGCAGATAGCCTAGTATGAACCTATGAACCTATGAACATCAATAGTAAGAAATATTAAATCCTTATTACACAATTCATGCCTAATCCGTCCTAGAAAGTCCCACGAGTCCTTTAGGATGTGCTCGCTGTTTGAGACCTGCTGCTTCAACCATCGGTCAATTACTATCCCAAAGGGGTAAGTCTTTGACCCACGCCCATCTAATATGGGTCTAAAAAACAAATTCTCTAGCCCTTTGTGTGTCTTTGGAATACCAAAGATGGTGGCCACCTTTGGGTTTGAGACCTTTAAATAATTATATAAATCACCTGAGATTCTCTCTTCAACTAAGTAATCTTCCATCTGATAATCAATCTTTTTATAACTAATATTTACCTCATTCATGTAGTAGAACTATTCACATCTATTCCTAAAAAGGAAGGTCTTGAGTTTTTTGAGGATTGTTTAAACAAGAACACAAGCTTAGGATATGACAAGATAAATTTGCTGGTGGAATTTATGGAGATTGTTTTAGATTACAATTATATTCTCTTTAAGGGAGAATATTATAGACAGCACAGAGGCGTTGCCATGGGAGCCTCATGTGCACCTGTTTTTGCTAACCTTGTCCTCCTGAACTGGGAACAAAAGTATGTATTTAAAAGTAAATTATTTTAATATATGAAGGTATATGTGAGATTCCTGGACGATATTTTTATCCTATGGCAAGGTCCAGAGAATACTGTAATAGATCTAGTTCAATATTTGAATCAGAATACAGAATTTTTAAAGTTCACATATGCTTATAATAGAAAAGGGATAAACTTTTTAGATACATACTTAGAAAGGGACAATATAAGATTTGTATCTAAAGTTTACAGAAAGCCATCCTTTAGTAACTCTTACCTTTCAATATGCCAGTAATCATCAAACTAAACAAAAGAACAGTATAATAAAGGGTCAATTGATTAGAGTTGCTAGAATGACCTCGAATCTAGAAGATTTAGAAACTGAATTAAATGTAGTAGCCAACAGGTTTCATGAGAGGGGGTACCCACTTAAAATTATTAAGGAATATGTTGACTATGTGAAAAGTGAGTGGGGCAAGAAGTACAAACCACTATTGGGGAATAAGGTAGCCTTACAAGGACACTCTAGTGGAAAGGAAGTTGAAAATAAAAATTATGAAAGAGCCATGATTGTTCCATACGGTCTGAAGGCAAATGAGGTTGAAAAAATAATCATGCAAAATTGGGCCATACTTAAGAACAATCCAAAATTGTGGAGTCTGGGAGGGGACAAACCCAATTTTGTGTATAAGGTTGGCCCAAATTTGAAAGAATTTTGAAATGGCATCTGTATTGTTTCATAAGACTGGTACGACTAGATGTGGTACTTGTTCACAATGTAGATACATTTGTCAAGATGAGATGTTAAAAGTTAACAACTTATTAAGAAGTACAATAAGGCCGGAAAAGGGGAATTGTCAAACAACTGGAATAATTAATTTGGCTACGTGTAAATCCTGTCCCAGCTTTTATGTAGGGAAAACTGAGAGAAGATTAAGGGACCGGATTTACGAATATGTATATCAAATTAGTATTCAAAATACTAACAACGCCCTATTTAGGCACATTAGTACATCTCAGACTTGTAACGAATTCAGTTTCTGTATATTAGAAAAGGTTAAGAAAAATCCGAGAGGTGGCAACTACAGGAATTTCACTGAAGAGAGGGAGACCAGGTGGCAAATTAAATTACAAGCAAGCATACCACCGGGTTTAAATGAAATAATTTCTATTAAGCCAATATTGAGTAAAAAAAAATGAACATATGAAATGATTTTTAGCACAACCTGTTACTTAAAAGGAACATGAATGTGGATAAATTTTTAATTTTACATGATCTGTTGGTTTTCAACAATATATGTGTATTTATAATTGCATTAGAATTGTTTTTAGAGTCTGTTGTTTTTAGGTTAGTAGTATTTTAAATGAGTTGGATTGTTTTTATGAATGACATCATCTTATAAGGAAAGGTATTTAAGGGGGATAATTTTTAAAATGGCAGATTCTGATGAAATCCCTGTTAAGGGAAGAAAGTGCTCAATCTGTTCAATCTGTTAATGTTTTACAATAAAGTATCGGCGGGTGTTTCCCGGAGCTGGCAAGGAGCAAAATCTGCCTGATCATGTTAAAGATACATTGTTGGATGCCCCTTTACAGCATTATACTCTGTTTGGTAATAAGGCAGAAGAGGTTTTAAAGAAAATGGAAGACAAAGCTAAATCTATGCAAACTGTAAAATATTTCTTACAAGTGCAGCCACCCAGGTTCAGTAGGCACTGGCCTACTAAAAATTGGTCCTTTCCTGTGTCCAACAGAGCCTCTCAAGGCAAACCAGGTGCTCAAAAGGCTCTAGATACCAGTCACAGGGTTCTTACAGGTCAAAGCAATGGGGTGCCTCCACCTCCAAATCTGGAGGAAACAAAACACAACCCTACAGTAAGCAATCTCAATGACTTCCCTGTACCTTCACCAAGCACTTATCTCTTGGCAGCCCCCTTGCGGGGAAAATGAGCACTTCATGCTCAAAATTGGCAGTTAATTACCCAGGACAAGTGGGTATTAAACATAGTATCCCAGGGGTACAGATTTCATTTCCATACTTTGCCAATTCCAAACGGTTGGCCAGATCTGCCACAAAATCAATGGGCAGAGGCTCAGAAACAAGTTACGTCCCTCGTGGAGATGGGGGTTATTCAACCAGTACCAGAACAGGAAAAAGAATAAGGTTTTTTTCAAAGCTGTTCCTGGTACCCAGAAAAAACAATGCATGGCGTCCAGTACTGGACTTATCGATTTTGAACATGTACCTGGACATTGCAAAATTCAAAATGCTGACTTTACAACAGTTACTGCTTATGCTGGGCAGGAATGCTTGGTTAGTGACCCTAGACTTAAGAAGCATACCTGCATATCCCGATAAGGGAATTGTGCAGAAGATACTTCCGCTTCAAGGCAGGTTTTTTGCACCACCAGTTCTCTGCACTGCCCTTTGGCTTATCTACTGCGCCCAGGGTCTTTACAAAGTGCCTGGCACCAGTGATTGCATTTTGCAGACAAAGAAGCATTCAGATTTATCCTTACCTGGACAACTGTCTCATTCAAGCAGAGAACAAGGACATTCTTCAACATCTGGCTTTCGTAAAAAGGCTTCTAACTTGCCTAGGGTACACAATAAACCAAAAGAAATCACAACTGGTACCCTCTCAAATAATTACATTCCTCAGTGCAAGCTTGAATGCAACTGCCCAGATGGCTTACCTTACGCCAGACAAAGGCAACTGACAACATATTTCAAACAGATGGCAACAAAAACCCAGTTATCTGCAAGACAAATTCTGCAGGCTTTGGGGTTCATGGCATCCCGCATTCTACTAATTCCATATGCAAGACTGTGTATGAGGAAACTTCAGTGGTACCTAAAACGTTTATGGAGTCAACATTGTCGCAGTCTGGAAACAATGATTCCTGTCATTCCCTGCCTACAACAGGAGTTTAGTTGTTGGGCAGAGACATGTCATCAAAACAAGGGACTGTCATTCACTCTACCCCCTGCCACCCAAACCCTAACTACAGACGCATCAAACTATGCTTGGGGGGGGGCACCTGGCAGGGAGATGCATTCAGGGCATATAGAGCCCAACACAAATGCATCTGCATATCAACCAGAAAGAGATGCTTAGCAGTTCAGAATGCTCTGACAGCTTTCAAGGACTTAGTTCATCCAGGACAACTACTGATAAAGATAGACAACATCAGGGTTATGTGGTACATAAACAAGCAGGGGGGTACACATTCCTACCCCCTTTGCAGACTAGCCATGGCATTGTGGAACACAGCCTTGATTGATCAAGTACATCTTCAAGCTCAATTCCTACCAGGAAAACAAAATACTGTGACAGACGACCTAAGCAGAAATCTTATGGACCCCACACGTGTGGAAACTGAATCCACAAATCTTCAGCATGCTAACACAGAAATGAGGAAACCCAGACATAGATCTATTTGCCTCTCCCCAAAATTATCAACTGGACAAATTCTGCACAAGGACTTATCACAGACCAGCATGGAAAGTGGATGCACTATCCTTCAGTTGGATAAACTTTTGTCTATGCATTTCCCCCTCTGCCTCTTCTCTCCAAGGTCTTACTAAAGGTCAGACAGAAAAAACTAAAAATGATCCTAATTGCTCTGGACTGGCCTCGCCAGCATTGGTACCCAATCCTAAGGAATATGTCTCAACTCCCTCCTTGGTACTTGCCTCAAATACCTCGTCTACTGTCTCAGCAGAACAGTCAAATTCTGCACACCCAGCTCCAAACTCTGAACCTTGCAGCATGGCTGATCATTTAATTATTCAAACAACGCCTCTTAGTAAATCTGTGATGGATGTCATTTTGGAAGCTAGAAGGCCTAGTACTAGGAAATCTTATGCTGATAAATGGAAGAGATTCTGTGCTTGCAACCAAGCACAAGGAACAGACACAGCAAAACCAAATATTCCTCAGATTTTACAATACTTGACTGAGATGCTTGACAAGGACCTATCTTTTTCTTCAATAAAAATCCAGGCCTCTGCCATCTCGGCTCATTACAACATGGAGCCTCCCATCTTTTCTCATCCTCTGCTAAAAAAGTATCTTAGAGGGGCCAAAAATTTAAGGCCTCCCAAAAGATCACCAACTCCTGCATGGGGACCTCTATTTTGTCTTGGAAAAACTTACCCTGCCTCCTTTTGAACCAGCAGCTACTGCGGATATAAAATTTTTATCTTGGAAAGCAGCTTTCCTTTTGGCAATCACTTCAGCAAGAAGGGTTTCAGAACTACAGGCTCTCATGGCTGTGGAGCCTTTTATTACATTTTACCCGGACAGGGTGTCCCTCAGGACCAATCCTTCCTTTATGCCTAAGGTGGTATCCATTGTGGCTCTTAAACTATTCACCTGCCAACATTTTATCTAAATCCGCAGAATAAGGGGGAGCAGATTCTGCATTTATTGGACGTACACAGACAACTAAGATTCTACTTAAACAGGACCAAATCTCTAAGAAAGTCTGAGCAACTACTGGTGGCATTTGTTTCAGGATCAGAGGGGAAAGCTATATCAAAGCAGACTATTTCTAAGTGGATAAGCCACTGCATTTGTTTCTGCTAAGTGCACCATGGTAAACCTGTGCCCAAGGGAATCGGGTCACATTCCACCAGGGCTGCCTCTACCTCAGCAGCCTTTCTCAGAGGAATTCCAACCAAAGACATTCTAGAAGCTGGTACTTGGAGCTCTGTGCATACTTTCACAAAGCATTATCATTTGCCTCTCTTCTCCAAATCCAGGGCAGGCTTTGCCACTGCAGTTCTGCAGGGCTTTATAGCCGCCCCTAATGCTATTTAGTTCCATCCTCCCATCCATAGCTTTGGGATACTACCCAAATGTAATGACTGCAACAGTGAAACACGAAGAACATAGTACAGTTGTGTACACTTACCATAAATGTAGATGTTCGAGAGTATTCACTGTTGCAGTCCGGGTTACCCACCCGCCATCTCCCTTTTCTTTAACTTCTCTTCCCTTCACTATATTCCACAGCCTTTGTGGTGTATTTGCTTTTAGATGAAGGTAAAGTTTATGTTGCTAAAAGTGCATTTTTATATATTGCTGTTTAGCTCTATATATATATATATATATATATATATATATATATATATATATTTTTTTTTGCTCCCCATTTGGGGGGCACCTGACATCTGGGGCAAGAAAAACTGAATAAAATGGCGTCAGCTGCATGATTTATACCCCCTGACGACCTGACGTCATGGAAGAGGAGACGGCAACCAACGCAGGACCCAAGACTTTGTTATTCAGGCCGACTGAGGGCAACCTGCCAGCAGATTACCCAAATGTAATGACTGCAACAGTGAATACACTCTAACATCTACATTTATGGTAAGTGTACACAACTGTACTTTATGGTGAATACATAACTTCTGTTTTATGCCCAGTTCGGTAAGTTTATCAGCTACACCCGAGTGGGGTATTGTATTGAACGCCTTAGGCTGGCCCATGTAGGCAGTATGTGGCATTTTTCCCTCATGCATTGCCTTGGTGGCCTTCTCAAAGAAGTTCATCAGGTTTAGTAGCCATGGCCTTCCCTTGACAAAGCCAGACTGGGTTGGATCCTGGGTCTTGAAGGTTGCCTATATCTTTGTTGATTATTTCCACATAATTCTTTCTATGGGTTTTCAAATTAGACTAATCAGACTAATAGATCTGTAGTTTCTAGGGTCAGTTGATAGTCTACCCTTATGAAGTGAAATAACCATTGCAGTTGTTCATGCTTGTGTTACAAAGCCTGTTTTGAGACCATATTTGAAAAGTCACTCAAGTGATTCTGACAGATCATTTTTGAAGCTGTTTAGGAGGCATCTTAGGATATTGTTGGTGCCCATGGAGGGTATGTTTTTGCTCTTTGTGAGCATTGCCAGAGCATACTCCCTGTTAATAATTGGGGAGGGTTATGCTAGTAGGTATTTCATGGGGGAGGCAGGGAAGAGTGAGAGGTGAAGTTTGAGCTGAATTTGTCACCCAGGAAATTCACTATGTCGCTGTGCTCAAGTGAAGGTGGCACCATTGACCAACACTTCAGTACACTGATGTGTGCTGCCTTTGAGGTTTTGGACATAGCTTTAGAAGGCTTTGTCGTTTTCTTTAGTATATGAGGCTATCTTCATCTCGTAATTGGCCTTGTTGGACTATTAGTCCTCTTAGTTTCCTTTTTAGTTTAATTACAGAGCTTCTGTGTTTATGGGAGTTGCTTTTCCAAATTTTAGCCTGCCTTTTTACCTTATGTTCTATACCATATTAAGTTTAGGATTCCAGCTGTGTGGTTTCTAAGTTTGTTTTGGGCTAGTAGTAAGTACCATACTAGAAGCATGGCCAGTGGAGCCCCAAGAGCAAAGCCCATAAGGGAAGCAAACACATTACCCAGTACTCTTCTCATAGGGGAGTCCATTGTATGACACACAGATGCTTCACTCATAGCAGCTTCTATATAGCCATTAATATAGTTGCACAAGGTCTTTGTGAACAATACGACATAGGTTGCTGTGAACTCAAGGTTGGGAGGGATTTTGAATTTTGACAGACTGTCGCTTAATAGGATGTAGTTTGCTTTGGAATAGTTCCTAACTGTTACAGGGTTTGTTAGTCACTGAGTTGATTTTTTATTTTGAAGGAGCCAGCTTTGTGGTCCAGCTGCACCATTGAGGATATGACACTGGGGATGAAGGTGGGAGTTCAGCACTCTCCCATATTGGTGAGTACCAGGTTCAGTATGTTTGAACCTCTGGTGGGTATGCACACTGTCTGAACAAGGATATTTGTGTTGATAAATGTCCAGGAATCATTGTGCCTGCAGTATGATTGTGTATGTTTCAAACTCTATAGAGGGGTAGTTAGTCACTGTTTAGTTTAATGGTTAGTGAATCTAGTAGATATGAGTAAAAGCTATGGGATTCTAGGGATATAAAGGCTGACCTATAGCTTGCTAGGCTATGGTATTGGAGTTTGTGGTGATTTGTGTGTAGATAAATTCCAGGATGTTGTCCTGTTTAACCAACCTAGAGTCATATGCTTGTTGGTAGTTTAGATTGAAACTCCTCCAGCTTTTGTCCCTGCCTATATAGCTGATAGTCTAAATGCGTGGAAGGCACTGAAGCTTTGTACTGCTGGAGTACTTTATGCAGATTTAAACCATGTCTCTGTAACAGCAAAGATGTATATATTCTCCAGAGGGAGGAGAGCTTGTATGGTGTAGAGATTCTTATTAAAGCTCCTAACAATGAGCCCTAACACCTTTAGGTTTCTGTGGGTTTTATTTGCTGTGTCTGTAGGTTTGTCATTTTGGCATTGCTTAAAAAAGGCTCTAAGGAGGGTGGATAAAGTTATAGCCAATATTTGGAAGCTTAGGGGAGACAGGTGCAGACCATCCTTTGCAAAAAAAAAGGTTTATTAACCATGTTCTTCCATGATGACAAATACTGAATCTCCCTGGAAAGACTCCAAAAACTAAGCCTGTTATTGATATCAGTTATCTTTTGTTCATACTTTCACATCATCCTTGATGATGGTACAAATACTGAATCTCCCTGGAAAGACTCCAAAAACTAAGCCCGTTATTGATATCAGTTATCTTTTGTTCATACTTTCACATCATCCTTGATGATGGTACAGTACTGCTGAATACAAGGCACATATCTGCCCGAGACATGTATTCATCAGTATTAACAATGTCTTCCTAAAGTCCAGGGAAGTACATCTCCGGTCATCATCGCCCTCATGGACTGTAATAGAATCATACTGTTACCTGTGGTGTAGTGACAACTTGGCAGATCCTGGCTCCCGATAAGCAACTAAACATTTTCTTCTCCTTAAGTCTGGTGAGTGGGTCACCTGCATATCTCACAACTGTAGAGATTTTCGCAGAATGTCCAGATTTTTGCCAGAAATTTTTGGTCTATTTTTCATAAAATTGTGATTTTCTGACAAATTAGTGGTAAATAATTAAGGAGTGAAGTTGGAAAATGCAGAGATTTCATTTTTCACACTTCATACCCTTCAGAAAATTCATGCTAATGCAAAACGTGTTGCTCTATCTACTTTCTAAGTCTGTAAGATAAATATTTAAAAATTGTCCATACTTTTGAGCCTTTGTCCCACTTGTATGGCTTTGTCCAGATTTCATGGTCTGAGAGATTGAGAGGTATGGTCATCTGTGTATCGTACAATGGAGTCCTCTATGACAAGAGTCCTTGGTAATGTTTGCTTGCCTTATTGGCTTTGTTGTTGTGGAATTTCTGGGTATACGAGTATGTCTGATGTTGCATTTTTTTAGTGCTTTATAGATTGCTGAGGATAAGTGTTGCTGTTTATAGGCTTAGGAAGTGTTTGAGGTTTGGGAAGATTGTGTTTTAGTGCCTCAGCATAAGTTGGTTTGACTGTGTGATATGCAGTATGCATCATTGATGTAGTGTGTGTGTGTTCTTGACCACTTTATTAGCGAGATTTTTGCCTCCAGTGAAGTTGTATGTGCATCTGTTGCATACTCTTGCTTGTTTCTTTAAGAATTAAATGATGGTCTGTGAACCTGAGACATTTGCTACAGAGACATTTGGAAACTGCATATCCATGTTGTCAAGAACTGCATTTGGGTGCGTTACTGTAGGTCATTGACTGGGTTATAGTGAGGTTTCCTTGGGTGATTTCTGGGGTTTGGCACCCTTGGGTGATTTCTGGGGTTTGGCACCAGACTACGTTAGATTTTGCTAAAATTTGATAGCGGTGATGTTTAATGTGCAAGCTAAGCTGCTCTAAGCTCGTCTCAGCAAAATGGCTTTATTTTAGTAACACTAAGTTACAGGTTTCAGTACTAAGGGTAATTTTACAGATACAGTTTACTTTCTTGGTGTTTGTCTGCACATGGCAGTGCTAACCACTTGATGTCAAAACACCAAGAAAGATTGCTTGTGAGTATAATGCTACTGCAAAACAACTTGAACTACCTTGACAAGGCAATTTCAAGTATTGGGGATCTTTAAAATGATTTAAAGGCAAAAATCAACAAATAAAGCAAAAGTAAAGCAGTAGTCTCTAATCAGTTAACTGAAGTGCAGAACAGTAAAATGTCTCATCTAACAAGACTGGAGCAGTATTAACTAAGGGCACCCTCAGAGTGTGGTGAGGGTGACAATCAGATGGGAGCTCTGTGAAAATGAGCAGGGACAATTTGTAGTAAGGGAGGTTTACTCAAGTGCAGTACTGGTCTGCTGTGAGTGGTCACTTAGTATTAGGGATATATGGAAAACGGTAGAAAAGTACTTAAATAGGTTAAGCAGACAGTAGCAGTGAAAGAGGGGGAGGGACGTACTTTGGAAGTTGGATTACCCTAAGGGGCAGAAGTCAGAAGCACAGCCTTTTAAAACCATAACAAGAGAAGGCTGGGAAAGTTGGGAAAAAATTCAAACTGGAGCACTAGTCCTGTGGTTAGAATTTCAGAAACATTTAGCTTAATGTCTCCGTGGGGGCTGGGCCTGACTCAAAAGAACAAGGGAAAAACAGTAGCAAGGTAAAAAGAAAGGCAGTGGAATGCAACTTTAAGCAGGTATATACAGCTGTAAAAAAGTACTGAAGCACAAATCCTGGAGCAGAATTCACAGTACAGTAGAGAGTCAATTATCTGGATGTAACCTTCCAAAGTTTTCGGGTAGCAAAAATCATAAAGTATGAATATATAAATGTTATACGTATTCACATATGTGTGTGTTTTGAGCTTATAGCCTGCTCTTGTGTGAAAAATATTCTGTATTGTCCACTGGAATTGCTGAGTGATTGACAAGTGTATTCCCTGTGTACAGAAAAAACAAGAATTTAGAAGTTTTCCATCCGGTTCAATTATATGTTTGATTATTCGAACACTTTGATTATCTGAACTAGCCTAGGTCCCAATTAGTTTGGATAATTGAGACTCTACTCTACTGCCACTACTGCAGTCCTACCACCGACTAAGTCACCAGACTATGCTGGCATTTACCAGTTATGTTGCAATAAATGAATGAATGAGGCTCAAGTATGGCAGTAGATCACAATCCTGCCACAGCTGTGAATGAAACTACAAAACTGAGGCCCCAGGGATCAAAACACAAAAGCTACCTTATACATGTAATTTTATTTATTGAAGTAGAAGTGCAGTATAACATGTAGACAATGCCAAAATCTTTCTTTCTTTTTTTTTTTTTTTCCATTGGAGTTAGTTTATAAAATAATCACAACAATATTCCCAGTCAAGATATTTGTGAACATAATAAATGAAAACATTTCAACTAAACCTCACACACACAAGAAAAAAAAACAACTGTTTAAAGGAGTGTCCAGTAACTATCAAGTCATTCAAGTTATACATTACGTTAAATCTAAAATGCAGTTAGTTTTGGTTTGTCAGGCAGATATAAGTTTTGTCCATGCATTGTAGCAAGAGGTGTAATCCTTGTTGTTCCTGACTTGATTGTAATGATTTCCAGGTTACAGACTTAATTTGCAGTACTTATAAATTCTATGAAGGAGTGTGTAGATTTGTTCTTCTCATTCTGAGTTATAACCTTTCTTGCTATAGATGGTGTAGACCAAAAATGTGATATTTCATTTCTAATATATACAGGATTAGTGATTTAGATAAATAATTTTATCTCCAAAAAAGCGGGTAAAAAGAGATTAATGTTAACCTGGTTGATGACTCTGAGACTGTTACCATGGCCGTGGATGAGGGGAAAGTCAGTACATACAGCATACCTTGGCTTGGCCAAGGCCTTTGACACAGTCCCCCACTTGGGCATCATCAAAAAGCTAACAAAACTTGGTGTAAATCCCTGTCTCATCAGGTGGGTGGCCAACTAGCTCACCAATAAATAGGTGCCTCCATCTCCAACAGCAGACCTGTCACTAGTGATGTTCCCCAGGGATCTGTCCTGAGAACCCTACTGGTTTCCATCTATTTCTCAGAGGTCCAGGCAAAGACAAAAGGCTTGTGGCTGACAAAGTTTGTGGATGACTGTAAGTTGGGTGCTGTCATTGACTCCCCAAATTATGTTAACATACTGCAAGTGGGTCTCGCAGCAACAAATGACTGGTGACAAAGCCATGGCCTCAAGTTAATTGCATAAAAATGTATTACCATACCATTCGGCTAAAACATGTCCTCTGTTTACCACATCAGTGGCAACCCCCTAAGCACACAATCTGTGGTGAGAGAGACCTGGATACTCAGGTTGACAACAGACTCACATTTGACCATCATGTAGCGGCAGTGGTGAGAAAAACCTTTTACTTGGTTCATCTCATAAGTAAAGGGATTGCTTCCAGAAAAATGGAGGTTATTTACCTGTCTGTATTCTTCCCTCATTAGGCCAACAATTGAGTATAATGCCCCGTTTGTTATGCATCTCTCCAAACACCTGCACCAACTGGAAAGGCCACAGAAATACCTCACAAAGTGAGTCCTTGGCCTCCAACACCTGTTATATGCAGACAGGCTCAAATCACTATCACTCTACTCAATATTGTACAGATTGCTCAGAGGTGATCTGTGTCTCGCCTACAAGGCAATAACGGACCCTGCCACATTACCCACTCGAAAGGCCTAAATCTAATATGCAACATCAACAAAACCTGCTGGAGAGACAGTTTTGTCTCCCAGAGGCTGACCCATCTCTGGAGTAGACTTCCCCATACATGTCAGAGTACCTCGCTGACCCTCTTCATACGCAACCATGATGAGTGGATGGGAAACCACAGATTTGTCCCAGGGGTTCCACATGTGTCTCTCATTGACAGGTGCTAACAGGTGCTGACTGAGGTTTCTTTTTTGGGGATAAACTCTTGGCTAGGTTTGTAAGGGCCCTAGGGCCAGTAGCCTAGTAACCTCCTATGATCCAGTAAGGTGTTGAGAGAACAGTCGAAAAACATGTGTTGCCAATCTGCTTTAAGTCCTTGTTTACATCTCCAACAAACTTGTTTCTGTTTGAACATTTAATTTAATTTTATGTGGTTTAAAGAAAGATCTATGCAAAAATTTCCAAGTAAAGAGGTTCCTTCTAAGAGATGACGTTTTATGTTTAGAAGATATTCAAATTCATTTTCTTCACTCGGAGGTCTATTAATATGGGTAAAATAGTTCCAATAATTGTCATTGCATCTTTTTGTTTCTCTCCTCGCAACTCTATTTTTTAGGTAAGAGACCCTGTCCCAATGTGTTTTTGTTGCCTTAAGAATGTTAGATATTCAATTAATTTTGGGATATGATCAGTTATCTTTGGTTGCATTAACTTCTTCTACATGTTGTCGGCAGGATTGTACTTCTAGCCACAGTACATCTCGCCACATGTCTTTATCTAAATTATAAATAAAAAAACAAAAGTAACCACAGTATGAAGTATAACAATAAAAAGTCCAAAACATACACTGTGAAGCAGTAGGAAACACTTTCAGTCAGCCAAACTCTTCAGTCCAAGCTGTTTTTATTCTTCCAATTTACACTGTAAAGGAGTAGGAAACACTACCAGTCAGCCAAACTCTTCAGTCCAAGCTGTTTTTATTCTTCCAACATACAAAGACACAGATTGAGCACTTTCATCCCCTAAACCTGGGGACTTCATCAGAATCTAACTGCACTCCATAGTACAGCCTTTAAATACTGTTAAAAATGAATGATGTCATCACCCTTCACAATCCTTTAAAGATGCAACTACCTTAGTGCTCAAATAAAATGCACTACAAACACCTTTTGACACAAACATCATTTATAAAAAAGAACTTTTCAAATTCCAAGACATTCATCAAGTGTAAACTTAAAAATTGTTTAAGAATAAAAAGTCAACCACATTGTATCCATTGACTTACTTTAAAACACACACACAAACACACACACACACATATATATATATATATATATATATATTATATATATAATATATATATAAAATACACTGTGTAGTTGAACCACTCCCCCCCCCCCGCACCCACAAACTAAGATAACACGGTACTTATGAGGTAGCTTCCCTCACTAATGCTGGTTTTAAGGATACCATTTCATTATGACTGGGTGCATGGGTTGCAGCAAGTTTTATTTGCCACTTAATTTCCCCTTCATCTATGTAATTCGTGTCATCTCCCCCTCTAGGATTTGGTCTTACTCGCTCCACAATATCCAAATAAAACCTGAACAAAATTTGCACATACTAGTGAATATTTATATAGCGCATTATTTATATTTCTTGTAGCCTCTGGTACTGGTGCGCGTATATTCTGTCCCTAAGACGCCTTTCTGTCTTGCCGATGTAGTAAGCTGGACAGGTTTTACAACCTTCAAATATATCACCCTTGATGTTTGACAATTTCCTTTTTCAAAGAAAATCTTAGACTTCAAAATGTTTTGCAGGGTTACAATGTTCTTAGCTTGTATAAACTTGCATTGTGCACAAGCACCACATCTTATTGTACCACTATTACCCACTACCTGACTTTTGTTAGTAAGTTCAAATGCCCCTTTTAAATTTAGCCCAGTTTTATATACAAAAGTTGGGTTCCTTCCCAACAACTGAAAATATTCTAGGGTTATTTTTAAGAATGGGCCAATTGTTCTCAAAAATCTTTTTCACTTTAACATGTCCACAAAAAGGAATAACCATAGCCGTATGAAATGTTCTCCTCTTCCAAATTTTCATTTCATGTAGTACATCACCTAACAGTTGTTTAATTTTTTTGCCCCACTCGCTTTTAACATATTCTACATTTTCCTCCACTATGTTAGCTGGATACCCTCTTTTGTAAAATAGTTGTGCTACTTTTTCTAACTCTCTGTCTATGTCTCCCTCATCAGAAGTTATATGGGCAACTCTAACTAGTTAACCTTTGAGACTGCTATTTTTTGAAGGTGGGGGTGATTTACTAGTATACTCAAAATAAGAATTACTAAATGTGTGTTTTCTATAAACATTGGACTTAAATCCTTTACTGATTCTTTTTGTATAAATGTATCCAAATAGTTAATACTTTCTACACTACTGGCATATGTGAATTTCAAAAAACTAGATGAATTATTCAAAAATTCCACAAATTCTGTCTTTTCTTCCATTCCTGTCCACAAACTGAATACATCATCCAAAAAAATGCATGCACATTTTAATGTATCTGAACCACTCACTAGAGAAAATTATAGATGTTTTTCTTGTTACACTGTTGCAGTCATTTAAATTTGGGTAATCTGCTGGCAGGTTGCCCTCCGTCGGCCTTATTAACAAAGTCTTGGGTCCTGCATCAGTTGCTGTCCCTTCTTCTATGACGTCAGGTCGTCAGAGGTATAAAACATGCAGCCAACGCCATTTTCATCCGTTTTTCTTGCCCCAGATGTCAGGTGCCCCTCAAATGGGACCCCCAAAAAATTATATATATATATATTAGAACACAAACAATATACCTCCAATCAAAAGCAAATACACCAAAAAGGCTTTTAAGCGTATTAAAAGAAAGAAGAGGTATAGTAAGAGAAAAAACAGGGGGCTGGAGGATGGGTAATCAGGACTGCAACAGTGAATACATTCGAACATCTACATTTATGATAAGTGCACACAACTGTACTATGTTCTTCGTGTTTCATTGTTGTAGTCATTACATTTGGGTAGATTCCTAGATTTATACAGAATTAGGAGCAGCTATAAGGCCCTGCAGGACAGCAGTGACAAAGCCAGCTCTGGATTTATAGAAGATAGGTAAATGGTAAGCTTCTAGAATGTCTCTATTAGGAACTCCTCTGAGAAAGGCTGCAGAAGTAGATGCAGCCCTGGTGGAATGAGATATGATCCCCTTGGGGATAGGTTTACCATGGTGCACATAGCAGAAACAAATACAATGGCTTATCCATTTAGAAATAGTCTGCTTTGAAATAGGTTTCCCTCTGCCCCTGTAGCAAAAGCCACCAATAGTTGCTCAGATTTTCGTAGAGGTTTTTGTCCTGTTTAAGTAGAATCTAAGTTTTTTATGCACATCCAATGAATGCAGAATCTGCTTACCCTTGTTCTGTGGATTGGGAAAGAAAGTTGACAGATGAATAGTCTGAGAGCCACACTGGATACTACCTTAGGCATGAAAGATGGATTGGTCCTGAGTACCACCCTGTCCAGATGAAAAATAATGAAAGGTTCCACTGCCGTAAGAGCCTGTAATTCTGAAATCCGTGTAGCTGAAGTAACTGCTAAAAGAAAAGCTCTTTTCCAGAAGAGAAAATTTAAATCTGCAGTTGCATCTGGCTCAAAAGGAGGTAGAGTGAGCTTTTCCAAAACAAAACTGAGGTCCCATGCAGGAGCTGGTGCTCTCCTGGGAGGTCTTAAATTTTTGGCCCCTCTGAGATGCTGCTTTAGCAGAGGATAAGAAAAGAGGAGAGGCTCTGTGTTGTATTGAGCTGAAATGGCAGAGGCATGGATTTTTATAGAAGAAAAAGATAGGCCCTTGTGAAGCATCTCAGTTAAATATTGCAGAATCTGAGGAATATTGGGCATTGCTGTGCTTATTCCTTGTGCTTGGTTCCAGGCACAGAATCTTCTCCATTTGTCCGCATAAGATTTTCTAGTACTAGGCCTTCTAGCCTCCAAAATGACATCCATCACAGGTTTGCTGAGAGATGTAACTGGTGAAATTAGTTGATTAGCCATGCTGCAAGATTCAGAGTTTGAAGCTGAGTGTGCAGAATTTGGTAGTTCTGCTGAGACAGTAGGTAAGGTGTCAGGGGCAGGTACCACTGGGGGAAGGTGTGACATATTGCGTAGGAGCGGGTTCCAGTGTTGGCGAGGCCAGTCTGGAACAGTCAGTATCATTTTTGTTTTTTCCTGTCTGACTTTTAGTAGGACCCTGGAGGGCAGAGGCAGAGGAGGAAAGGCATAGACTGATAGGTTTTTCCAGCTGAAGGACAGAGCATCCACTTTCCAAGCTTTTTTGTGATGAATTCTTGTGCAGAATTTGTCCAACTGATAATTCTGGGGTGAGGCAAAAAGGTCTATGTCTGGACTCCCCCATTTGTGTGTCAACATGCTGAAGATTTGTGGATCCAGTTTCCATTCGTGTGGGTCCATACGATTTCTGCTTAGTGCATCTGCCAGAGTATTTTGCTTTCCTGGCAGGAATTGAGCTTGTAGATGTATTTGGTAAGTCAAAGCCATGTTCCACAATGCCATGGCTAGTCTGCAAAGGGGGTAGGAGTGAGTACCCCCGTGCTTGTTTATGTACCACATGACTGTGGTGTTGTCTGTCTTTATCAGTAGTTGTCCTGGATGAAGATAGTCCTTGAAGGCTGTCAGAGCATTCTGTACAGCTAGCATTTCTTTCTGGTTGATATGTAGGTGCATTTGATTTGGGCTCCATTGGCCCTGAATGCATTTCCCTATCAGATGCGCTCCCCAAGCATAATCTGATGCGTCTGTAGTCAAGGTTTGGGCGGCAGGGGTGGAGTGAATGACAGTCCCTTGTTTTGGTAGCAGGCCTCTGCCCACCATAGGAACTCTAGCTGCTAGCAAGGAATGATAGGAATCATTGTTTCCAGGCTGTGACAATGTTGACTCCATAAGCTTTTTAGGTACCATTGAAGTTTCCTCATATGCAGTCTTGCGTATGGAATTATTAGGATGCAGGAGGCCGTGAACCCCAAGGCCTGCAGAATTTGTCTTGCAGATAGCTGGGTTTTTGTGGCCACCTGTTTGAAGTAAGTCATCAATTGAATTTGTTTTTCTGGCGTAAGGTAGGTCATTTGGGCAGTTGTATTCAAGCTTGCACCCAGGAATTTAATTATTTGAGAGGGTACTAGTTGTTTTTCGTTTATGGTGTACCCTAGACAAATTATTAGTCTTTTTACAAACGCCAAATGTTTTAGACGAGTGTCCTTGTTTTCTGCCTGAATTAGACAATCGTCCAGGTAAGGATAAATTTGAATGTTTCTTTGTCTGCAAAATGCAATTACTGGTGCCAGGCACTTTGTGAAGACCCTGGGCCCAGTAGATAAGCCAAAGGGCAGTGCAGAGAACTGGTAATGTGAATAGCCTGCTTTGAAGTGGAGGTATCTTCTGCAAGATTCCCTGATTGGGATATGCAGGTAAGCCTCTCTTAAGTCTAGAGTTACCAACCAGGCACCCTTGCCTAGCATAGACAGTAACTGTTGTAGAGTCAGCATCTTGAATTTTGGAATGTCCAGAAATGTATTTAGAATGGATAAGTCCAGAATTGGACACCATGATTTGTCTTTTCTGGGTACCAGGAAAAGTCTTAAATAAAAACCTTGTCCCTTTTCCTTTTCTGGTACTGGCTGAGGGACATAACTTGTATCTGGGCCTCTGCCCACTGATTCTGAGGCAGATCTGGCCATCCGTTTGGTATTGGCAACGTGTGGAAATGAAATCTGTATCCGTGGGATACTGTATTTAAAACCCACTTGTCCTGGGTAATTAGTTGCCAGTTTCGTGCATGAAGTGCCAGCTTTCCCCCCCAAAGGGGCGCCAAAAAGATAAGTGTTTGGTGCTTGCAGTGGAAAGTCATTCAGACGGTTTACCGTAGGAAGGTGCCTTGTTACTTCTAGATTTGGAGGTGGAGGCACCCCATTGTTTTGTTCTGTAAGTTCCCTGTGACTGAAACCTGGAGCCTTTTGAATGTCTGGGTTTGACCTGAACGGCTCTGGTGGGTACTGGAAAGGATCAGTTCTTAGTAGGCCAGTGCCTACTGAACCTGGGTGGCTGCACATGTAGGAAATCTTTTACAGTTCCTGTAATGGAATGGATGGGTGCAGAAAAAGGATCAATGTTCCTGATTTGAGTCCAAAGGGAAAACCTTTTCCATTTGCAAGAATACAGTTTTCTAGTGGAAGCTTTATGATAGGACATTAAGATAAGTTTAACTGTAGGAGTGAAATTCTGAAGCCTGACTAAATTGGTAAGTGGAGCAGCCAAGCTGTCAATTTTAGGGTGTGGAGAGAAGGATGAAGCGCACCTGACATGTGTGTATCTAGGAAGCTCCCGTGGTCACCGTAGCTATGGGTTGTTGTGGAACAAAGGGTCTCCCTATGGTCACATGACTGGAGTGTATCCACCATCTTAAGTTGTTCTTGCATGATTCTGTTATCCTGATCGGGTGAGATATAGGAAGCTCTTGAAGTGACCATTGGGAGAACAACAGCCATTGAAGGATCCTCATGTGCATTCTGGCAAGAGGAACCAGTGTTAACGTGGAAGCCATTGTCCCTAGTAATCTTAGAATTATGTTTGCTTTCACCTTGGTATTGGGGAGAAGATAAAGTATTTGTTGTCTGAGTGCTATAACTCTTTCTGTTGGAAGATGTGCTACCATGGAAGCGGAGTCTAGATCTGCGCCTATAAATGTAATATGTTGACAGGGCACAAGGCAGATTTGTGAAAGTTGACTGTAATACCCAATGGAGTGCAAACATCCAATGTTAGATCCCTGGCTTGTTGGAGTAGATGCTTGGTGATGGCAGATAGGAGCCAGTCGTCTAGATAGGGAAACGCTCAGAATCCTAGACGTCTCAGGTGAGCCGTGACTGCTGCCATGCATTTGGTGAACACTCTGGGGGCTGTAGTGAGACCAAAGGGCAGAGCTCGAAACTGATACTGACTGGCTCCCAGCCGGAAGTGTAAGTACCTTCTCGATGTCCTGTCCATTTTTGTGGTGGTAAGCATCTTGAAGGTCTATCGAGCACATCCAATCATCTTTCCCTAAAAAGGAAGGTAAAGTCTGCAGTGTCACCATTCGGAACTTTGACTTCTTGACAGATTCGTTTAATTTGCTTATGTCTAATATGGGTCACCAGTCCCCTGTTCTTTTTGGCATCAAAAAGAATCTTGAGTAAGTTCTGAATCCTATTTGATCTGCAGGGACTTCTTGGATGACTCTCTTTTGCAGCAACTTTTGAATCTCTGTAGTTGGTTGCTCCCTTAGATTGGGTGGAACATCTGGGATTGTTCTAGTCTGTGGAAAAGGATTGGAGAATGGAATGGAGTATCCTCTGGATATTATCTGTAGTACCCATTTGTCTCTTGTGATAGTTTGCCAGGCTTCTGGGTACATGGATAAACATCCCCCAACTGCCTCCAAAGTAGAGCAGTCGGGCCTCCTTTCAGGAGTGCTGCTAAGGGTGTGCGCAAAAGGAACCACGGTAACCCTGGTCCTGTGGCCCCCCTCTGCCTCTGGGGCGGCATCTACCATTGTTACCTCCCCCTCTGCCCTTGGGGAAGGAATCACTCCATGCATCCTGGAAAACTCTCTGGGATCTTTTGAACCACATTTTCCCACTCTTCTAACCTTTAGGATAAGGTCTTGAAGGTACAGAAAAATGCACTCCAACGGCAGAGACAGTTTTTCCTTCCTGCTCGCATCAGGTGAGAGTGTCATTTACTTTTGGCCCAAAGAGTGAGGAATCATCAAAAGGGGTGTTAGTAAAAGTAGACTTAAAGGACTCAGCAAAATTGCACAAGCCCATCCAGGAGAGTCTCCTAAGGGAAACTCTGGAACCCGCTGCCCTGCTTGCTCCATCAGTTGCATAGGATATCAGCCTCATGGAGGAGTTGACAATGTGATTTAGGGTGGACAGCTAGAAGGAGATCGTCTCATTCAACCCCGCAGCTTATGTACCTTGTAAAGCATCTCCTAGCTCTTTCAGGAGATCTCTTTGTAGCCTTGTAAAGTGAGATAGGTAGTTCAGCGATCAGAGTAATGAAAAGACATGCTTCCCGTATCTGTCCATCATTTGAGTCTTTGTTCGGAGGATGAACAGATGAGGATGTCTCTGAAAGTTCCTTCTTGGTGGCTGCTGCCATCACCACAGCATCTACAGGTATGCCCCCTTAGTGAGAAAATCCTTTCCCGAAGGAGCCGATAAGAATTTGTTGGGCCTCCAAGGGACTGGTTCCATTGTGTCAGGTGACTCCCATGCATTTCGACTAACCAGGTCCATTAGCTCATCGAAAGGCAGACACACCCAGGAGGCTGAAGGTCGAGACCGAAAAGCCTTCAGGTACACCGACTCCTCCCTCAGAAGGGGTGGTGGCCTGTCAGCTGGCTCTCTGATTCAGGATCTCTAGAATATCTGCAAATGAGATATCATCAGAGAATGACCGTGGGGACCCTTCCGACTCCTCGAGGTCATTGTCTGAAGTGACGGACTCATCTGGAGAGTCTACGTGCTTCCTCTTGCAAATTCTCTTCCAAGGTGGCTCCTCAGAAGGATATTCTGGGGAGGCCTCAGAGAAGAGGGTTTCACCCAATAGGGGATCCTGAGGCTCTGGATCTCTGCTGTCCTGTGGAATGGGTGGTGCCGAAACTGTGGCCGGTGCCTCAGGGGGAAGAGTGCTAGTATCCTTCTGTGGTGGTGTATGGGTAGACAACACACTCTTCAGCTCAAAGGCGGATCCCACGGCTTTGAAGACTCCCTCTGCTCTGAGGAGACAGAGGAAGGCACCAGAACCAGCAAGATCGGACTCTAGGCCGATGTAGGAGCCGAGCTAACCTGGGCTGATGCTCCAAGGGGGTAGGCTTGGCACCGAAGATCGGGGCAGAGAATCCCCCTCGAGGCCGAACGGGAAACCCCGGTTCCCAGACTCTCCCAATGGCACCGAGAGTGTCAAAGCAGAAGTCGGCTCGGTGATCACCGAAGGGGGTCTCGGAATCAACTGATCCACAGTAAGTGGTACCAAGCACTCTGGCTCCAAAGGTCCAGCTTTGCTCAGAGGACGAACAACAGTGGGTACAATCGGTATAGTAGGCTCCGAGACCAAATGGGTCAGAGCCAAGAATAATTTAGTTAGCGCCGGCGACTTCGAGTCTGTGCACCACCCGTTCCACATCATCGTCAGATGAGCTCCGGGTGGGCCTGTAGGATAGGGATGGAGAGCAAGACCTGTGCAGAATGGGAGATCTCAATATCGGAGATACCGGTGAAATATCCATGGACTGGCTCCATGGACTTTGGAACCAAAGAACCAGGCTTGTCAATTAGTATAACCTCCAATGGCTCCGAGGACTGTGGAGCCAAGGAGGTAGTGGCCTTAGAAATTTTTGGTAACTTGACTGGCGGCTCCAACTGAGCTGATATGATGTAGGTGATGGTCTCTTCTGGGATTTTTCCTTTTTGGAAGAAGAGCTGTGGATAGCTTCCTCAAACGTTGGCTTTAAGAGCCCTTTAAGGATCAATTTGTTTCTCCTTTCTTGTAGAACCCTTGCACTGAAGGAATGACAGAGTACAATCCTCTTAAACATGAATTGCTCCAAGGCAATACACGCATACTACATGTCTGCCTGTAATAGACATTTTTTGTGAACACTTCTGGCATTTTTAAAGCCCAAAGGCTTACGTTCCCTCTCTTTTGGGTCTTTAGACATCATAAGGATAAGACCACAATAAAACAACAAGAAAGTTTTAACTACTGAACTGCTAAAAATAAACTGAGTAGTAAACTACGGGAAACACGAAGGAGAGACAAAAAGGGAGTAAAACAGGGCCTCTAACTCAAACGGATCTATTTTCCAGACAAAACAACACACTAACTAAAAGCCTTCTAACTTAAACAGGAGAAGAGCTCTCTAACTTAAACGAGCTACTAATAAACTATGACAAACCACAGCCACTACAAGGGATACAGTTAGGCCTATGAAACGATGGCCAAAGGCAGCACTAAAGGGAATAAAACTATAACTATTTAACTATAATGCAAGAAAAGTTACAAAAATTTAGATATGACTAAACACTAAGCTATCGATTATAAAAGAGAACAGTATTACAGGAAATATAAAGAAAACTTGTCACAACTTAGCCATGGCCAAGATGAGCGCATCCAACCTCGTAAAGCGGCAAACGAGATCTGAGGAATTACACCACTGCATTGTGGGATACCTACTTGCCACGAGCCAAATTTGAGACTTTCGGCTATGTATTCGGCCGAGTCGGAGCCGAGAATCGGCTCCGAACCCATCATTGTAAGAATGAATGGCGAGATGGACAACAAACATGGAACGTTATGATAAGTACATAACTTCTTTTTTTCTTCCCAGAGATTTTTAGCCTACCCAGGAAGTCCCAAGAATCTTTCAAAAGGTGGTCTACCTTGTTGTAAACATGTTTAAGCCACTTGTCTATTACCACCTCAAAAGGGTTGGTTTTAGAACCTTGTCCTACCACTGTGGGCCTAAACTTAAGATCTTCCAAACCTTTGAGTTTTGGGAATCCCAAAAATAGTGGCTGTCACTGGATGTCTAACTTTCAAAAAAATTATAAATCTCTGGTAAAATTCTTTCATCTATCAAATATTCTTCCAAATAATAGCCAATGCAGCAGTGTGCTATATTTATTTCATTAAGGGAGGCATTAGAATAGGTTTCTGTATCATAAATCATCTCAAATATTTTCTGAGAATATTGCAATGCCCCATATAACACTGTCCCCCCTCCCTTATCTGGCTGCATGACTCTGATAGAATGATTATTTCTCATCTGTTCTAGTAATTCTTTTTCTTTTTTAGTCAATTTATATGACATACTCTCTTTCTTCTTTACTTTTCAGTGCATATATGTCATCTGTAATAGCTTTTTCTAGTGCACTTAAAGTAGGTTCTAACGGTGGGTTAAAGGCACTTCTCGTCTGCACGTCATTTTCTTTCCTTCCATTTGTATTTTGATTCTGAAAAATATATGCTAAATTGAGTTTCCTCATAAATATTTTTAACTCTAAAATAACATTAGTATAATTAAACTTTCTTGTTGGAACATATTTTAAACCTTTCATAAAAAGGGAAAAGTGCTCTTTAGTAAGCACAATGTCAGTATAATTATAAATATGGTATCCTTTATAAGCGTTTACTATCCCTTCTTGGTGCTTCTCGTCTAAAACATCAGGGTGGTTCATCTTTACAAATAATCTCTGTCGCTGGTTCTCCACTGCTGTTGAGGCCTGTCTCCCACTATCTTGTCTCCTGTTTCCCCTTCTCCCCCACTGATTCCTTAAAAAAGTCTTCCTATATATAGTTTAAACTGTTGCCTGTTAACTGTATAAGGGGACTGGTTCCATTGTTTTACTATTATGTCCTGTCTTAACTGTGCCACTGTATTTTTTTTTCCTTCTTGTATGTCTACTAATGGGTAAGCTTTCTTACCATTATATTCTGCTAAATATCTTTTTGCACTTTCTTTTAAAAAGCTTGTCACGTTTATTTTCAGTGGCTTTCATTTGTTTAACATACAACTTGTCATATTGTGGAAACAACAAATCATCTTGAATATCTTTGTTCAGTTTTTCTGTCTCTACTGTCTGCACGCATTTTTACATCATTAACTTCAATAATTTTTGCCATCAACTCAAGACCATGCTTGTTCAACATTTCTATAAATTCAGCATATACAGTGTCAGTATAATCAATACCAAAGGGAAATTTATACACCCTTAATCCCTTTGGGACAATTTTCTTAGACATTCTGAAAGATAGGAATTTTCCATTTGTAAGGTTTTAACCTTGTACATTTTACGTTCAAAAGCATAAATCATTTGTTTTAAGCCACCCTTAATAGTACTAGTTTCATTACATACAGTTTTTTTACAGTCTTCTTTTATGTCATAGTTTGAAAAGACAAATGGTTTCTTCACTAAACATTCATAGTCCAGCTTTTCCGTCTCTTTACAGTTTCCCATAGGATTCCTACACCTTGCGGCTTCAGAATCAGTCTCTTGTTGTAAACCATTGTCTTTATTAAAAGTATAAGTTGTACCTGTTTGTTTAGGTCTGGTTCCATTCCTTTGCATTTCATTTTCCCTGTTGTACTGTCTTGGAGGAATTTCTAATGAAAGGTTCACATTTCTTGTCAAGCAAGAAGCCTCCTGGTCTGTTTTCTTACTTGCAAAAGTTTCAGGACTGTCTCCATAACCATCCATCCCTACTTTGCTCTGCCCTTGCTTCCCTTCCTGGTGACAAACTCTCTTGTTGGCTAAGAAGGTCTGTAAGGCGGGACAATTCCCCTTTCATAGTTGCAAACTCAGGATGCATTTTATTAAACTCTTCCCTGTGAACATGTGAAAAAAGGGAAGGTGTATCATCCAAAGAGTCCATACTGCTTAGGTTACTCAATAAATATCACAAATAAAAAAACAAAAGTAACCGCAGTCTAAAGTGCAACTAAAAAAAGTCCAAAAATACACACTGTGAAGCAGTAGGAAATGCTTTCAGTCAGCCAAACTCTTCAGTCCAAGCTGTTTTTAGTGGTACAACAAGATGTGGTTGTGCACAATGCAAGTTTATACAAGCTAAGAACATGGTAACCCTACAAAAATTTTGAAGTCTAAGGTTTTCTTTGAAAAAGGAAATTGTCAAACATCAGGGGTGATATATTTGGCAGTTTGTAAAACCTGTGCAGCTTACTACATAGGCAAGACAGAAAGGCGTCTTAGGGACAGAATATACGAGCATCAGTACCAGATTGCTACAAGAAATGTAAATCCCCTATATAAACATTTATTAGTTTGTGAAAATTTTGTTCAGTTTTTATTTGGTATTGTGGAGTGAGTAAGACCAAATCCTAGAGGGGGAGATTACAGGAATTATATAGAGGAAAGGGAAATTAAGTGGCAAGTAAAACTAGCTGCGACCCATGCACCAGGTCTTAATGAAATGGTATCCTTAAAACCAATATTAGTGAGGAAAGCTACCTCATAAGTACTGTGTATCTTAATTTGTGGATGTGTGTGTGTGTGTGTGGGGGGGGGGGGGGGAGTGGTTCAACTGCACAGTATACATATATGTTTTAAAGTAAGTCAGTGAATACATTGTGGTTGATTTTTTTATCTTAAACAGTTTTTAAGTTTACGGTTGATGAATGTCTTGGAATTTGAAAAGTTCTTATAAATGATGTTTGTTAAATGTTTTTTGTGTCAAAAGGTGTTTGTAGTGCATTTTAATTGAGCACTAAGGTAGTTGTATCTTTAAAGGATTGTGAAGGGGATGACATCACTCATTTTTAACCGTATTTAAAGGTTGTACTATGGAGTGCAGTTAGATTCTGATGAAGTCCCCAGGTTTAGGGGATGAAAGTGCTCAATCTGTGTCTTTGTTGGAAGAATAAAAACAGCTTGAACTGAGTTTGGCTGACTGGTAGTGTTTCTTACTGCTTTGCAGTGCAAGTTGGAAGAATAAAAACAGCTTGGACTGAAGAGTTTGGCTGACTGAAAGTGTTTTCCACTTTTATATAAATTATATTTGTTAATAGAATCAACAGAATGTAGCTTTTCATCGTTCATTAACTGAAACAAATGTAGCAGATTTTTCTCATTAAATGTGATCATGTTTCTAACTTTGAGGTGGCAATGCTACTTTGCGTATATGCCATAGGAAAATAGACGATCCATGCTTTATATGCCAGGTTTCTATATATAATTTTTTTAAAAGTGTTTAATATAGTAGAAATGAAATAGGAGTCACTTGTTTGGAGACTTTTTTTCCTATAAGGTAATCCTTTACTAACCAACATAGACTGTTATTTAGTATGAGATTATTAGAGTATCAGTAATGTTTAGAATTTATAAAAAAAATCCTAAAAACTGTTATTACTGTTATTAATCCAAATATGTGTTGTTTTTTTATAATTGATGGTAATGAATGCAATTGTAGATCTGGTAGCCCTATCTCGCCTGCTGCCCACTCTCTCATATGATGGTTTAAAGCAATTCTGTGTTTATTGGGATACCAGAGAAATCTCAAAATTAAAGTGTTAATTTCTTTAATACAACTTTTTGGAGGGTAATGATAGTGATTGTAAAATATACAAGATTTTTAGTAAGATTATCATTTTGATTATAGATGACATTTTTTCTGTTGTGAAGAAAATTTTATTCCATTTGTCTTTTAGATTTTTTTGTTTATGCTGTTAGTATAGTTAATATAATTCATTTTCTTCTCTAACAATATATTTAATGAATTTATTTTTGATTCCATTCTTATTTGTATTTATAGGTGAGGTTTTTGTTTTGTCATTGTGAAATGTTAAAACAGATTTTTTTTTAAAATACATCCATTGCTAAGAAAACTGCAAATAGAGAATTGTCATAGGTTCATAGGTGTGTACTAGGCTAATGGCCCTGTAGCCTTTACAAGCATAGCCCATAGAAGTTCCCTGGCATTGTGCCACCCGTCATTATTATCTTTTAAGGTTAGTAGGATGTCATCAGCAAACATTTGAACTTTAAAGTTTAAATTCTTATGTATGTTAATACCTTTAATTTCTATATTTGATCTGAGAAAGTTAGCAAATGGTTCCATAATTAGGGTAAAAAGCAGAGGTGAAAGAAGATATCCTTGTTTGGTTCCTTAGAAAATTTGTATAGAATCAGAATTAAAAGTACCTATTTTCATATATGCAAAATGATCATTATAAAGTCTGTTAATAAGATGTGTGAAGTTACTTGAAAAATTATATTCTTAAAATGCTAAAATCTTGCACTAATGCACAGTCTTCCCACAACTACAAATGAAGCTACAAAACTAAGATCCCAGAACATACTAAAAATGCATACAGGTCTCTGCTTTTTGTCCATGTTTTAGTAAAAAAAAGGTTCAGGTGAAGTGTCACAACACAGGTCACTGTATTTAAGCAGCGTTTAAGTAAAAGCTTTTTATCTTGCCTTTTGATAACTCATACATTGGGATTGTCGTACCTCTGTGTCATGAGTAAAAGATTTTTGTGTTTGGTGACATTTTGAGGAGAGAACAGTCCAAGTTACTTAGCCTCAACAAGAGGTTGATCTTCACATAGATGTCTTGGAGATGATGGCAGGCTTCCTAGTGTAGTAGGCTCTTCAAGACTTCCTTGTTCAGTGTGTGATTTCTGTTCATATGGACAAACACATCTCTGGTATAGTGTATCAAAAAGCAAGGGGGAAAGTGGTCCTACCCACTCCATCAAGAGGCCTTGAGAGTGTGGCAGTAGGTAATGTGTTCACAGTGTATCTAATAGCAGTGCACATTCACGCTGCTTTCTAATTGCAATGCACATTCAGGACAACTAACTGATTAGCTCAGGAGATGTGTCTTGATGTCTGATAAGCAGTCTGAATCCATCAGTAGCACAGATGATATTCTGATGATGTGACAAGCTTTGCTGTGACTTGCTGTATCCTCCACCGATGCCAAGTGCAGCATCTGTTTTGCCCTAATCCATGCACAGGAACAGACAGAGGATGCTCAAGTTCTTCCATGACTTTCTGAACTCCTTTATGCCTTTATTATGTACCTCCCATGACGAAGTTCATTAGTATTATATTTATTTGTCTTTAGTTGACCATGAAAATTTGACTGGGTAGAGCTCATTTTCAGCAGAGGCCCAGGGAGAAAAGCTCCATCACAATACAGTTATATTAACCAGTCAGTTTGAGACAGTTCTGAGAAAAAGAACAATTACATTTCTCATAAAAAACAAACATAATTACAATATAGATAGAATAGATACAAAACACAGTAAAGGATTTTAAAACGATTATAAGTCTTTACAGTTATTGTAGCTCTGAGATCTTGCAGGAAGTAAATGGATTGATCGTTTAAGAAGGGAAAACATTCTCAAGTTTAGGTGCTGTCTTACATTTCAGTAAAGAAAGGTTTGCAAGGAGTTCAAGATACCTGATGAATTAAGTTATAAAATTATGTAGGAGGAAAGAATTGTATATGAGGATAGTGATAATAACATATGATTGAGAGAGCATGGTATAGGATTAGTTATATCTAGGCTGCCTCTTCCAAATTGGTATATCTAGAAAGTTTATAACTTGGGTATACGGGGAATGCATGAATAGGGGTAGAGTGGTGGATGGGGGGGGCAGTTAGAAAACGAGAAAGATAAATGTTTGAGGGGGTTGAAAAAGGTGTATTGATTCAAGTGCAGGAGGAAAAGTTGTTAGGGAGTGTGGAGATTCAAATAGAGGAGGGCAAAAAGTTGGTGATAAATTGTAAGAAGTTTATACTTTCACGAGGTCTAGGTAAGGTATTGTTTGAGCTGGATTTTATAGCTTGGGAGTTTGTCATTCTTGTATAGGGAACGTGTTCCTGAGTTTGGAGATGTAATAGGATTATAGTGAGTCCACTGATGAGTTATTAATAAAGATAATAAAGAAATTAAGTATTCTTTTGTAAGGCCTCGGTCATCTTTATAGCCCTCTTTTGGCTGAAGCAAATGTAGTTCCCAATGCTTTGGCCTCACCTCAAAAAAAAAAAAAAAAAAAAAAAAAAAAAAACAACCCTAGCTGCTTGATCTCAGACCAGATCATGTTGTCCCATATTTCCATTGAGACTCATTTGGATATTACATCCATCAAACTAACCTCCTATGTTCTCCACTTCCAGTAATGAACAAAGATCTTTTCTTATCCCCAGGATTATTCGTACCTTTTATGCTTCACAAAAGGATGCAACTAGCAAGCTATATAGGAACAAGGACTGGATCCCTTTTCAGGTTAGGTTCCTTCAGTTTTGCAGATGGTAGACTCTTGGATTCCATCTCCAGTTATTCCACCACCAGTGTTCAGTTGGTAGCCAGTTCCAAATTCCACCAAAGTTTCTTTCTGACCTTAGTCTCTCATAAACTATGTAAAACATTCCCTAAAGGCACTTTCCTTTTGAGACGGTTAGTTAAGGAGCCACTCCATCTCTGGGCTTAAACTTTGTTTTGACTCAAGCCCCCCCCGACTTCAGCCAGATGAATCTTTTTATATGCAAGAAGCATCTTTATCACGTCTGGCCTAAACAATCATACATTTATATAAATGAAAGCAAACCATATTGACATATTTTTAGTTGCAAGTATTATACATAACTTATAATCTAGCCAGTCATTGTCAGTCAAATGTTACATAGCTCATTCAAATCCTATCTTCATTTAAACCTCATTCCTCCTACAAAATGTTCTTTGCATAAATTGTTTCCACAATTCCCATTTTTCTAAGTAATTTGCTCCTACCTTTTCTAAATATTAGATTTCCAGTTTTATTTTTGTTGCAATTTGTACTACTTCTAGTACAGTTGGTTTAGACTTTGATTTCCATTTTCAAGTAATTGCTTTTTTGGCAGTTACCATTATTAGACTCAAGACTTTACAATGTTTAGGCAATTGCAATTCTGTGTCATAGCTCAAAAAAATAATTTCCTTAGTTAGACCAATTTGCTCACCAGTATTTCTGATAGACTATTTTGCAGGGAATTTTTTAAAGTCTGCTACCTCATTACTCTCCCAGAAAATATGTAGTCAGTAACCTCTTTCTTCCCCATCACACCTCCAGCGTTTACGATCTAGCTGAGGAAAAATTCTTTGGAGTATAAAAATACCTATGTGAACTCTTTCAAGCAAGGATTCTAAATGTTCTAAACATATTAACATATTTAGGAGACATACCCCATTGTTTCTTTGTGAATTACTTATCTGGTCTCTCTTCCCAATCTTTTCTAACCTCCTGTAATTGCCTGTTATGGTTATCATGCAATATTTTATATGCTCTACTAATTATCCCTTTTTAACACCAGTTTCTGTTCTAGATTCTGCTAAAAACTCTACCAGTGCTGGTCTTTCTTGGGATCCCCTTATTTCTTTCTCTTTGCCTATGCTCTGATATCGATCCTTGATAGGGAAGGCAATCTCTATCCTGCAGTCCAAATAAATTCTTGGCCTCTTTCCATTGTATTACATTTACTTACCTAATTATTTGCTCCCAATACAATAGTTCCTGTGCCAGTTTTCTGCAATAAATTCCAGCCCCCACTTGCTTGTTGTCTGTACCACTAATTGTAGTCATCCCTACTGGCAGAATCTCCTTTCTCCATTCCCGTGTTGGTTTAGTTCTTAGAAGGGCTACTTTATGAATGTAATATTCTGTATTAAAGTTGTTCTCCTTGAGGATCTGCATCCAAAATCCCAGTCTCACCTTGTTTCTTGACCTTCCTTATGTTTCGTTATCATCACTTTCCACTTTGAATTATAGCTTTCTGCCTATGCTTTGTATAGGAGCCCTAACTCTGTAGCTCTGAAATACCCCTTCAAATCAAATCAAGTAATCCCAAACTACATTGTTCTTTTGGAAGAATCAGCTTATCCCACTTGACTCTTGCCATCTTCCCCTACCAGATAAAATCCTTCAGTTCTTTACTAATTACTATCCACAACTTCTGTGGTTGATAAAAACATACTTGACCTGTGTATAAAACTAAGGGACTAAAAACATTTTAACTGCTTGTATTTTGCTATTCATATCCATGAAACAGAGCTTTTCTTCCCACATACCCTTAACTGCCACAAGAAAATGTTTTTAATCCATACTCCTAAGTACTTCATTTTATCATATCACCATAAGTATGGATATTGCTGAACCAGTTTGTGTGTGGGTATGTAGTTTACAGCTATTGTCTTTGTTTTAGCTTCATTACTTTTGTATTCCAAAAAGAAAACATTTCCATTTGTACCTTTTCTTGATTTTCATATTTCTCTTCATTATACAGATTTTCTTAAAATTTCCAAAATATTTGTAGTGACGCTATAGGATCTCATTATCGCCCTAGTTATAACCTTGCTAAGCTTGACGACAGCCCTATCTACTTTCTGTTGCCTGAGTCGTTATGCTGAAAGTGTTTATGCTCTGACACTTTTATTAAACTTAACAGCAGTCTTTCTAAACCCATTCATATTATCAAGGGTAATCCCTTATTTTTTTGTTTAGCATTCTGCAATTACTCCTCTTCTTATGTGAGATTCCCCCCTGTTCTGCAATACTTTAACCTTTGTCAGTCCTTCTTAACCATATTCCGCTCTGTTTTATTTCTACCCTATTTTTAAACTCTGGTTTAATTTTTTCCCACTCCCTAGCAATAGTTTCAGAAGACGTTTTTGTCTTTGCTAAAAATTCCCAAGTAATTTCCACTTCTCATTCCTTAAATGCCTCAGTTTTCAACAGTTAGGTGGGAAAGTGCCAGTGTCTCATTTTTATTTTATTACCCTGCATTTTTATTTTAATTATTGGTGTAATTATTATTGGAGTCTGATCCAAAATAGTTATCGGATGCGTATCAAAACTTTCAGTTAAATCCACATGTTCCTGTGAAGTGTAACTTCTGTGTAGTGTAGCCCAGTTTTTTTATCTTGGAGAATGATATGCCAGTTCACTCCGAACTCTTATTACTGAATTTGCATCTTCCATGCCAAATATTTTCATACATTTCTTCAAAACCTCTTCCCTTTTCTATTTTCCCTTCTGGCCTCCCCAGATACATCCTCACTACTGCAAGTCAAAATCCAGTCCCCTCCTATAACTAATATTCCCTGATGAAAGCTGATTATTTCTCCCAGAATTTTCTTAAGCTCCATCTTACCAGTTTTAGGTGGAATATAAGTACATACCAGTGTAATTCTCCTCTCGTTTGTAGTCCCTTAGTACTGCAAATCTACCATTATTATTTTTTCATCCTCTTCTGTCACTATTGAAGCTCCTCTTGCAATTAATACAAGTACTCTCCTTTTCTTTTTCTTTGTCCAGATATTCCACTGAATAACCGTCCTGAAAACCTTTATCAAATTCACATTTTCAGTTCTTTACAAATGTGTCTCCTGTAGCATAGCTATTTGCAGTTTGTTTTTAAATATAATTCACTACTCATTCTTCTTTGTATATATCTGTACATCTGTGAGACTATTTACATTTAAAGATAATATAGAAAGTGTTGTCATTATGTTAAGAAGTTGTTATTCCCAAGTGTTGTGTAACAGCTTTTTTTTTAATTTGTAGTTCAGGTTTTGTGTTGCATGCATATACAAATGTTTGGCAGGTTTATTTTGTATAGAGTTGTTTCTTCTCATATCCTATGTCCCATCTTGCAAAACTTTTTTTTTTAGTGAAAACCCTCAAACAAAAACAACTAGCACACTCCCATAACACCCCTAAAACTTATTAACTTAATGCCAACACACAGAACAATGTTACTTCTACAAATATCAAAGCTTAACCCTCCGGATAGCCACACTCCTAGACTTGGATTAACCTATAAGGAAGGTTATCCACGCTAAGACGCATGGTACAACATGGTACATGCTGTGCTTCTACTAAGTGCTCTCTGTTTTTGTCTTTCTTTTATTCCTGTCCCAGATTGAGAAACACTTGAATGCTTTCAGAAACTTTCTTTTTCTATCCATTGAAAGAAATAAGTATTCTGTTTTTATTGCTCCATATTAGTTTGTCTCCATTGAGACAAGAGAACCAGATGCACAGTTGCCTGTACAGGCACTCTTTTATTTGCTAGAGAAAATTTTTTGTTATATTCAGTGTTCTTCTTGTATTTATTTGCTTCCCCTGAAAACCTTTAGCTAGATCAAGCAAAGAGCCTTAGTCCAGTCAAAGCACATCAGTTTTTTTTGTATCATTTTCTTTTGACCAGACCATTTTTGTTTACATTGCAGTGTCAACATTTCTCAAAACTGCACAAGGAGAAAGAAATCAGAAAAAAAAACAGGGGCACTTGTTTACTTTAGTATTCCTATTACACTCAAAAACAACTGAGAAAGCTTTACTTTATAGCATGCAGATGATGATGTGCATTTTAAAAATACTACTGTGAAGAACATAATTTTGCTTTACTTGCAGTTGACGCTTTCCTTCCTCTTCTCCTTTACTAAATATTCAAAACATTAATGACATGAAGTAGGTCATAAGCTTTGGAGTTCCCCACTAGTTTAACAAAGTCAAAAACAGTCCATTATTTCCAGGTTTACTTGTTCTGTCATGTTTCACAGTTATAATTAATGCTTTGTAATCCCACATTTGTCAGTTTGAGTTGTTTTTTCCCTGTTGATTTCCATCTCCTAAATCCATCTCCACTTGTCAACTTTTATGCTGTTCTTCTGTCGCTTTCAAATTTGGTCAAATTCTCAAGCATTTTCCTTTGAAACATTGGAAAAGGTTTCACTGGCACACACTCTGTATGGGATTTATTAGCTGAAGAACAAGAAGCAGTCTCTCCTGTTTCATAGTTCAGTTTTTATTGGGCAGACTTTTGTATTTCCTCCTCAGTATGTTCTCCACCAAAAAATGAATATTCTAAAAGTAACTGGATAAAGCACTTAGAATCTCATGCCTGCGTCTTGACATTCCCAGATTAGTGGAATAAATTTACTCCTTTTCTGCCAGGTGTACAGTAAGTAATCATTTTCCACAAATACTCAGTTTTCCACTTTTAGTACTTTGTCCTTCTGTCACAGTTTTGTCAGAGCCAACTCTTTCTGCTGGTAGGATTGCATCTTTACTATTAAAGGTCTAGGTTGCTTTCCCATGGCCAGGTTCGGCACATGTACATGATGTGCACTTTAAATTTACAGCTCCTGCTGTGGATTACCAATCCAGTTCCTTATTTGTGCTTTCATAAAATTAATAGTCTGCTCCTTCCAGCTTCTCTGGTACAGCAGAAAGTCTGTTTTTTCTGCTTGTTCTGTCCTCTTGAAGCATCTCTTCTTGAGGAATCTCATATTCAGTCAGCCTTTTATACATTTCTACCTGTGATCTTTGCAGTTTTGTCACCTCATCTGAATATTTGTTTGATGTTTGAAACTGCTTCCATTTTTTCCAGCCTTATTTGAGTTAATGTTCTTCAGTGTTTTCATTTATTTTAATCGGCTCTGAGTACATTTGACTTATTTCTTTCCTGTAGGTTAATGGAATTCACTCCTTACACCAAAGCTGCAGCTTGCATTGCGTTTTGTTGAGCAGTTGCAGAATTCTTTCCATGCAGTGCTTTCTCCTCACATTTTGTGATTGATTTTCTTTCATTCTCTGAATTTCTTTTTTTGCTGGCATCAAGGCAAGTGTACTTAGTAGCTAGTTACTGAAATTTACCCAAAAAGACAAGGTCAGTGGTTCTGTTCTCTGAATTTCTGTTTTCACACTGAGATAGCTGAAATTAAGCTGCTACTCAGTGTGCAGCTGTCTTGGAAGTCCCTCAGCCAAGTGACTCTTGGAATTTTATGCTTTTTCTCTTGCCCTCAGAGATGTGTTTGGCTTTTCGTAACGACAGTCTTCCCTTAGGACTAACCCTTTCTTCTTATGCCCATGGTTACTTCAGAACCTGCCCAAAATCAGACCATTCAACTTCTTGTCTGTTTTCCAAACCATTTCAACAGAGTGAAGCATTTGATTTGATGTACAGTTTCATTCTGTCCTCAACTGATGAGTTCCGATCTGAGCTCTTTGACCTGACTCTGCCATTGTAAAAGGTCATGGCAGCCTTGAACTCTCACTTCTCAGTTACCTGGAATGTATCAACCTTTGTTACCTCCAATCTCATTTTTCGCTTCAAGCGAAAAGACATGGGCCTTAGTTCTTTCAAGCTTTGGGTGATAGGTATCTTTAAAAACTTAATTTTTTACCTTTAATTGCTTGTATCTCTCTTACAAGATCTCTTCAAGGTGTTTTGTTAATTAGTTAGCTTTCTCCCTTACCTTTTTTTGTCAAAATCTCGGTTTCTCCTTTTACCATTAGTGGTATTTCTAGTTACTATCGTTAATAACTTATCTCTCTCTCAACTGTGTTTTCCATGATTTGTCGTAGTTTTCAGTACCATTGTTGGAACCTTATTTCCCTTTTTCGTTTTCTGCATTAAAAAAAACTTTGAAGTTGTATTTTTGATACTGTTTTACTGTTCTTGGTCTTTTGTTTTTGTGATGGCTGACTAGGAAAAGAGCCCAGTGGGGTTCAAAAAATGTGGAAAGTGCGGTTAGAAGATTCCTTTGTCTAACTTGCCCACTTTGTTTTCTCCTTAGGTCCTCTCCACCTCCAGGAGAATTGTGCGATTTGCCACTCTTTTAACCTGAGAGCATTGGTTGATCACAGAAATAAATTTTTTCTACAGGGACTTTTGCCTTTATCCTTTGACGAAGCTATATCTGGACCATCCAAGGAAAAACTAAAGAGGATTTCACTTCTCTGAGTACCTCTTCTGCATCATCCAGGTCCTTGGAAAAATTCATGCAAAGAAATTCTTCGGATCCTATAGTTCTTTCAAATCCTGTGAAGAAGAAACAGAAATTATTGGATCCAGCCTCTACTTCAGATTTCTCTAAGTCCAAACACAAGTCCTTGGATTGGTCTGTCACTTCAGATCCAAAGTCTCTGAAACGTGAAGATTTGTCAGATCCAAAGACTTCTGATCAGATGTCTACCACAACAACTTTGCCTAGAACAAGGTGCTCTCCTTTCTTGGACCTGGTTCCATCAAGATTGTCTTCTCCCTTTTTAGAAAGACCAAAATCTCCATTGGCTCTGTCTACCCGGTCATCTACAAGTCTCACTGAAGAAGATGTGATGAGGCTAGTGAGAAAGATCCTCTCAGCGGAGAGCCAGCCTACCCTTTTCTCGGCCTCTCCCCCATCTGGTCAGAAAGCCCACACATCCACAACTCCACTACCAGTTCCTTCTTTGACTCCTATCCAGTTTTCAGTGGCCTCTGATCTGAGTCGTCTGATACTGTCTACTTTGGATTCAAGCATTTTTGTATCCCTGCATCAAAGATTTGCTCAGAGCTCCTCAGTCTAGGTGAATCTGGAGAGCCATCTGAGCCAATTCTACCTCATCTATTCTGAGGTGCTGCAGTCTACTCCAAGAGTTTTGGACCCAATTCTGCATCTGGGAGCCTAGGCGATGGTCAGTTGGGTACAACTTCGGTCTCAGGGTGGCTGTCCTCAGAGCAAGGTGGGACTAGGGATCAGAGGCTTGGCTTCTTGGATCCAGGTCCTTATCCCTGGCCAGGATGGTCTGCCTTTAGGGTTTTGGAGAGAGCTCTGTCTGCACCTCAAACCCAGGCGGTGCCTCCTCCATCGGATACTATGTCCATTTCTGTTCTGCCTCTGCTCCTTGAGTGTCGCTTATACTTTTTACAGGGGCAGGGCAGCCGATACCAAAAGCCCAGGTTTCCCACCAGGGTATTCCCTCCTCTTCTGATGCTTCCCTGGATTATCCCACTGAGGAGGCCCCAATGAAGTGGACATGCAAGAGGAAGCATATAGATTCCCCGGAATGAGTCACAGAGCACACAGAGTTTGAGGGTGAGGGGTCCCCATGGTCTCCTCCTTATGTCTCATTTGGAAGCATTCTTGAGATCCTGAAACAGAGGTAGCTGTAAGCCCAATAACCCTTTGTCGGAGGAATCTGTGTTTCTGGAGGATTTTGGTACTGGCCCATCTACTTCCTGGGTGATCCCGCCCACTAATGAGCTCCTAGAGTTGGTCTTGCAGAGTGCATGGAAGAAACCCTACACCACTGAGCCAATTCCCAGGAAGCCAGGTAAAATTATGACCCCCCCCCCCCCAGAGACTAAGCAGTTTTGGTCAAAAGGTCACCCTGTTGATGCCATGGTCATGGCAGTGGTCACCAAAAAGAACTTGCTGACAGAAGTATCTCTGTTCATCCCCCTGACAAGGAGTCGTGGGTGATGGATAGATTCGGGAAGCATTTCTATGCTTCAGCGACCTTTGCCTAAACGTCTCCAAACTATTTGGCTCATTTTACTAGACTTCAGTGGGATTGGATTAAGGAACTTTCAGGTACCCTCTTAGAAACTACATCTGAAAAGGTGAGAGATTCAGTCACTACTCAGCTGGCGACCCTACATTCAATTTCAACTCATCCATGAGGCTTATTTGTAATGTGGCAGAAAGGAACCTCAAGGGCAATGGGTTCAGGCGTAGCCATTAGGAGATGCGCCTGGATGTGCTTGTCTGATTTTGGGGAAGACTTTTAAGTCTACGTTCGTCAATTTTCCTTTTGATGACTCCTCCTTTTTTGGCCTTAAAATAAAAGATATGGTGTCCAGGTGTGAGAAGGATGGAAAGACCCTTTCTGCTGTGGGCGTACGTTATTCCACCCCTCAAAGATCCTTTTCGAGGAATCATCGAAATGGTGGAAAGATGTGGTTCAAGAAATCACAAGGATCTTTCCTGAACAGCTGGGGAGAGGCAGAGGGGGAAGGTCAAATGGTAGACGACGCCCTTGCAGCAGAGGATGCCTGCAACTTCAATGGTCCAGAGAATCCTTCAGGAGTGCTAGAAGGGTTTGCCAAAGAAAGGGGGCCCGATTGTTCCCCTCTGAAGGCAATCGGGGGTCATTTGTCTGTGCACCAGAGAACCTGTTTAGAAATAACAAAAGATACTTGGGTGCTCAGGATAGTTTCCAGAGGCTATGTAATTCCATTTTCCCTTCTTCCTCTAAATTCCACGAAAATCCCGATGCTCCATCCAGTCAGAGGGAGCAAGCAGCCATTCAAATACAAAAGCTGCTAAAAGAATCATCCAAGAGTTTCCCCAAGACCAGGATCCAGAACTTACTCAAGATTCTTTTTAGTGCCAAGAAAGCAGGAGACTGGATGCCAATTCTGGATTTCAGCAATCTGAACAACTTTGTTCGGAAGACTAAGTTCCGGATAGTCACGGTTTGGTCCATTCTTCCATTTTTGGAAAAGGAGAACTGGATGTGGTCAGTATATTTCCAGGATGTGTAATATCATTTAAAAATTAACAGATGATCCAGAAAATTCTCACACTTCCAGGTGGAAGCGAGTCATTACCAGTTCAGAGCACTGCCCTTTGGTGTCACTACAGCCCACAGGGTGTTCACCAAATGCATGGCAGTGGTAGCAGCTCACTTGAGACTGCAGGGATTGTGGGTGCTTCCTTACTTTGATGACAGGCTCATTTCCGCCCCAACCAGGCATCAACTCACCATAGCAAGAGAAGAAGTAATCCGTACTGGTGCATGGTTAGGCATAACCATAAATTTCAAAAATACACATCTTCAACCAATTCAAACTATAGAGTTCGTAACAGCACTACTTGACAAAAGATCAATAGTCTCCCTTCCTCTCTCCAGAGTTCATACTTTAAGATCGCAAGTCAGCAAGATACTTTGCAGTACCACAGTCCCAGCTTGCCTACTCCTACAGGCACTGGATTCAATAGCAGCAGCAATAACCCTTGTTCAGCTCACCAGATTCTACATGATTCTTCAGTGGATGCTGACATCTCAATACTTGATACTTCAGCTACCCTTATCCGCTCAAATACGAATCACCAACTCATGCAAGAAAGATCTGATGTGGTGGACCCAGTCGCAACAATTGCTGGGCTGTTTAATTTGTCCCTTCGCAACCGAAGGCCATAGTGACCACAGATGCTTCCCAGCTGGGAAGGGGGGACATTACTTCGGAAAGACAGTCCAAGGAATGTGGTCCACCAAAGAGGCACATTTGCATATAAATGTTCTAGAGTTGAAAGCAGTGCTTTTAGCGTTGCAAGCTTTTCAGGAAGCTTTCCAGTCGAGAACAATTGCAGTACAGACAAACAATATGTCAGTGGTTTGGTGCATCAACAATCGAGGAGGAACCAAATTATAGCCCCTGTGGTGAGAAGCACTAAGGTTGTGGAAATGGGCAGTCTCTCTTCCAACTGCTTTCTCTTAGCAATGCACATTCTAGCAGACAAACTAAGCAGGTACATTCTGTTACCTTGTGAATGGTCCCTCAACTAGAAAATAGTGGAAATTATATTCTGCAAGTGAGGCCAGCCTTGTTGCAGTCAGTTTGCATCTGCCCTAAACAAGTGCAGCAGCTACTTTGCCCTCATCCCCCCTTAGGGGGAGTCACTGAGGGATGTTCTCAACGATTGGCCCCCTTGGTTAATGTACACATATCCCTCGATCCCACTAATAGCAAAATTCCTTCACAGAGCTACCAAGTTGAAAAGCAAGTTCATACTCATTGCACCCTTTTGGCCTGTACAAATTTGGTTCCCCCTCATTTTGATCCATCAACCCTGGATTCTAGATCCAGCTCCAGACTTGATGTCTCACCCGACAGGCATGACTGACCTGGACCTTCTAAATCTCAAGATGACTGCTTGGTTTCTCCATTTCCAGTAATAGCCAGAAATCTATGCTATCTTTCCCTATCCATCATATTCTGTTATCTTCACTCAAACCATCTACAAGGAAAGTTTATGCTAGCAAATGGAAAACATTTGCACACTGGGCACTTCAAAGTAATGTGGAACCCTTTTCTATCCCAATTCACACTATCCTAGAATTCTTGATGCTTTTTAATCAAGGGACCAGTTTTTCCACAGTAATGGTCCAATTAGCAATTTCTAGCTTCCATGTTGATCTTGATGGGCTCTTCCCTTGCTTCCCATAAACGTTGTAAAGCCTTTCTATGAGGAACACTTCTGTTGAGACCTCCCCTCCCCCCAGAGTTAAAGATCCTACTCCTCCGTGGGACATTTGGTCCTATAAGCTTTGGTCTTCCCACCCTTCAAACCTGCACATACTTGCAATCTAAAATTTCTGTCTTGGAAGACTTTGTTTCTGGTGGCCATTGCCTCTGTCAGATGGATTTCAGTAATTTAGGCCCTGTCTGTAAAACCTCCATACCTAATTTTTCATAAGGATAGAGTTACTTTGCAAACAAATGCATCCTTTTTGCAAAAAGTAATCTCAGATTCCAACATTAACTAATCTGTCAGTCTGCCAGTTTTCTTCCCAAACTATACAAACAAAGGTGAATATTTGTTGCATTCACTGGCTGTGAATAGTCTGTTGCATTTCTGTTTACACAGGACAAAAGACGTCAAATGTTCAGATCAGTTTTTTGTTTACTTCGCTGAAAGGAAAATGGACAAGTCTGTGTATAGTGTCCTTAGCCAAATGGCTTAGAGTTTGCATTTCATTTATTTACAGTAAGTTGAACTTGCCTTTAACTAAGCAGCTGTGTGCTCATTCAACAAGATCAACAGCAGCTTTTTCAGCCTTTCATTCAAGAGCTTCCATGGATGATTGTGCAGCAGCATCTAGGGCTTTACCTCGCACCTTCATCTCTCATTGCATACTGGACTTAGTTTCTCGAAGTAGGACATTATTTGGCTCAATGGTGCTTAGAAATATCTTTCTTTGTGGCTTCCCATTCCAGTAGCTGGGGACTCTGTCCCATCAGTTGAAGACAATGGAAATTGACAACATCAGGTAAAGAAGTTGTGTACTTGCCATAATGTTCCGTCTGTGTTGTCCATTTTCATTCTTCCTCAACTCACTATCCACCAACTCCCAACCAATGCTTTTTGGAAGCGTGAGTGGATAGAGCGCATTTTTTGAGACCTTTCCCTTGCATTCTATGGCTCAAGATATAGAATTGTGCTACACTTATCTACTATAATATTGCATAAGTTTTTTTTCCATAAGAGTAAAGTGTCTAGCCTTTTACTGTAGTTTGCAAAAAAAATCTGAGGTAATAACGGTTAGTGCATTCTGGGTAAGGGAGAGGCTCAAGTGTTCACGGTTGCCATGAGCTTTCACAATGTCTGAGTCTAATCCGAGGGCTCCAATCCGAACCCATCAGTTGAGGAAAGATGAAAATGGACAACACAGATGGAATGTTTGGTAAGTACACAACTTCTTTTTTCCCTAACGTGATCAAAGACAACTCTGTACGTGCATTACACTAAAGGTTTCTGAAAGAGCAGCCAGCTTTTGTTTCCTATTAATCTTCCAAGCTGGTTAGTAAGGTTTCAAAAGTTTATTTTTCTAGATTGCTGTCGGATTTTAACACACATATATCCTTGTCAATAACAGAATCCTATTATCATAGCCTAAATCTCATTCTACAAGATCCACTGCAACTTCCATGGCATTTTTCAAGAATTCCTCCATTGATGACATAGGCACCATAGCAACATGGTCAGTAATGCATACCTTTGTCATCAAGCATTTCAAACTAGATATGATATCAAGAGTTAGGTGTTCCTTTGGATATGTCTTCTTTGAGGGTGTCCTGTCATGATGCCACCCAGGAATTTGGTAGCTCTGGATTCTGTCCCATTAGTTGAAGTGGATGGATGGGATAACATAAGATACCGAAGTTAATCCAGTTTTTGCCATAATGGTTGGTATTTGTTATCTCTGGTCTGCCCACTTCAACAACCCACCCACCTTCCTTGTCCAGATTCTCACCATCCTTATATTTCTGTATAGACCTCGTAGACCTTTTCCTGAAGCCAGTTCTCTGACATTAATTACTTGTCCTTTTCTCTAGTTATTTGGATTAGCTTGCAAAGTCTATATGAGAGCTGTAAAGGGAGGCAGCTGCATTATGGGGAAAGAGAAGAGCTTGAAGTTATGCCAGGTATATAACTTCTGTCTAGTACTGCTGTAAAAGATCATTACACAAGGGGTGTGGCCACTTGCAGTGCTTGCTTCAAGAATGTCCCTGTTGAGAACATTGTGCCTTAGCCACTTCCTCAACTGTTTACACCTGCATTGATTTCTGTCACTTTGACCACGACTCCCAAGAGTTGGTGTTCATCACTTTCGTGCTGTTTCTGTGGGATTTTTTTCTAATATTTACCAGTTTGCTTTTTTATATAGAAAGCATGTCTGTAAAATGAAAAGAAATTATTCACATAATTACAAAAAATCTTAATGGAATCCCAGCTTGTACACATTTGCGATAAACAAAGATTGACTTTCCAGTTTCCCAATAATTTTATTTTTTTCATTTGAACATTCTCATTTTCTTGGGCTCATTCTCAGTTTACATTTTCCTACTGTGTCTTTCATTGTTGACTAAGACTTGTCTTTTTTTACAGCCCTGATAGATGTGTGTTTTTGACTACTACGATACTCTAAGCAATATCCCTTTTCTCCCTTCCACTCGGCCACGTCTCTCTCTCTCTCTCTCTCTCTCTCACTCTTCCTCTACATATACAACAAATAACCAGGATAGCCACTGCTTCCTATGTTATTCCCTTTCTCCCACAATCCCTGTTACTCTTTTCTCAATTATTCTAACATTTAGAATAACCAATTGTACTGTTGGCCTCAGTGTCTCTCTCTCTCCTTCCTTCCATTTACTGGTTATTTGCCTTTTTTGCCAACAAACCCAAATTCCATACCAACGGTTTGACTCCGTAGTTCTTCGCCCTCTATATCCAGGAAAAAAATAACTGCAGAGTAAGAGTAAGTTTTTCCTTCTAACATGCCTTTTATGACTGCATATCTAATTTACATTGTATTAAACTTGGACATTACAGAAATTGTCTCCATTCCCTTTGCTCCCCTGTCTCACAATGCAGACAACTTATCTGTGCAGTTGAGAACATTTTACTTTTACTTAGTGGGGCAAAAAATACTAAAACATTTTCAAGCAAAGATGCCAGATTTTCTAGATTTTATTGTTTTGATGGGATGGAACAAATCCATTGCCAAGATTGTTTTTCTGTCCGTATACCTAGCATATTTGCCAAGGTATTCTTTCATTTTTTACTGTTCCGTCTTCCTTTCTCATTTTCCTGCTCAAGCATCTCTGTGGGGATTCTTTAATGCAAGTCAACCACTTTATAAGACTGTTTGGAATACTCTTCCATTTTTTTTCTGTGGAATTTCTTTGACCTCTCCTTGAAATATCAAGAAGCTTCTTTTTGACAAATCAACCCCCCCCATCTCCACTAGCCTCCTCCCATATAATACCGCCTCCTTGTAGTTAAGGCCAATATTTTAACTTAGTCTATTTTTTTTCCCAATGCCATGTACTGCTGTTTTCATTCTATTGTTGCTATTTGCAGCTCCAGTAGGAAAGATATCCCCATTCCAAGCCTTGAGTTTTTTTTTTTTTTTTTTTTTTATTTGTATTGCAAATGTTTGGATAATCTCTTTTTACTTATTGTCACCAGTGATGGTTGCCCAGTGTACTGGGCTCCCTCCCCACAGAGTACATCTAATAGATCGTATGTTGCAGACCTGGAATTCTTTCCCATAAAAATTACTTCTTCCACTTAAAGTCAAATGCCTAATCTTGACATTTCACAAAAAAAATCTGTACAGTTTTTGCATATTGTCTTAATTCTGAGGCCCTCAAACTGCCATTGTCTATTGTGAGTTACCGTTTCCCAACTGACCCTTGGCCTACTTTCCACCCAAATAGTCTTTCATCCAAGAAGTTGCTGTCTTACCTTCTGCACTGGGGGGGGGGGATAAAAAATGCTTGCATTATATAAAATGTGAGGTGGTACGTGCCAGTAAAAAATCTTTGCACACTGATGTAAATCCAAACTCAAATGACCTTTTTATTGATGCCTTCTCATATGATCTGTGCATTAAGCCCTGATATGTTTCCTGTAACCAAATCCCCAGATAATTTAACTCATTCTTGCTCCATGTTTCCAGGTTCTTCTTAGTTAACTAGTATGTATATTTTGAGTTTTATAACCTAAGAATGCACCAAATGTACTCTGGCTCAAACCTCCCAGCCATGTATTCCCTTGGTTCAGTAAATATGAAAATAATAATGTCTGCAGACTGTGCTGTCTTAATCTTTTGATTAGCCCATTGATAATCCCTTAGTTTTAATTGCCTCACTGCAGTCACCAGGGGCTTCCACGTATAAAGCAAAAGAGCAAAGGGAAGATTGGACATCCCTGCCTGGTTCCTCCTAGTTAACCTTATATTAATCAAGAGAGAGAGGCTGAAATTTTCACCTTCACCGTCATACTTTTGTACAGGTTCTCTAAAATGTGAATAAAAGTGTGTTTGGAATTCCCAGCTTTTTAAGGACAGCAAATAAATAGTGTAATTTTGCTGTATCAAAAGCCTTTTCAGCATCTAGGGAAAAATGCCGCCTTCCCCTTCCTCTAAGCATCTTGAATTGTTGTCAGTTGACTAATTATATTATCAAGTGAAAGTCTTCCTCCTATGAATCCTCAATGGTTCAGATCCAGTAGTACTGGAATCGGTTTGCTAGTCTTGTTGCCGTGATCTCCATAAAAATCTTATCATGGTTTAAAATTGATTGACTGATATGAATGTGATAAAACTGGATTCTTGCCTTCCTTATGCATAACCACAATAATACTTTCTTGCCCGGGTACCAGTATTCTCTTAGTTCTTAGAACATCATACATTAACCTTACTCACACTTGTACTAATTTATCTCCTCCAAACCTTCAGACTTCAATCGGAATTCCATCTGACCGGGGCTTTTTATTAGGCGTCTAATTTTCTATGACCTTTTGGACTTCTCCCTGTGATGTCTCTCTCCAGCAAGGTTGCGCAGCCTAAGAAAATGCATCCCCTCCAGGAAACCTTGGATCTGCCCATCCAGATGTCTGTCCACACATTCACTTGTCTACAAGCACTCAGCGTTCCATAAATGAATCCAGTATTTCCTCTCGTTCTCTTCTCGGACCCCTGACCGGTGTTGTTTGTTTATTTTTTTTAATAGGCTGATAGGTGTGTACTAGGCTAATAGCCCTATATATATAAGCCTAGCCCAAGAAAATTTCCTGGCATTGTGCTGCCCATAGTTAGTTCCCAGTGCCTCTGTCAAGCAAGGCCACTGAAGTGATTCCCCAGGGTGAGCTTCCTGTTGCCCATCCACTCGTCAAGAGTTCTCTTAAAGAGGGCTAGTGAAGTGCCCTGCTTGAAGAGAATGGGTAGTATTTTCCATAGTATGGGAAGTCTCTGGGTTTAGGAACCTGTCCCACCAGCATGTTCTGTTTATTGTGGTAATGAGGTTTAGGTCCCTGGAGTGTGTGGCACTGAGGGATTGGGATTTCTTTAGGTGTAGCATATCTAACAGCTCTGGGTCAGACATGGCTTTGTAGGTCAAGAAGAGATCGCCCCTAAGTAGGCAATAAGACAATAGCTGGAGTTTTTGAGTCTGTCCGTATAGGGCATGTGTCTAAGGCCTAAGATCTTCTAAGTGAGGTATTTTTGTGGCCTTTCCAGTTTAGTTTTGAAAGTAATTCTTTCAACTTTTTGCTTTTTTTTTGTCATAATCTTGCCTCTAGAGCCCTTAAAGTCATTAGAAGAATGAGTCATATAATTAACTGCCCTTCTCTGAAGTCTGTGTGTCATACTCCTTCCCCTGTACTTTCCTGAAGCAAATATTGAAGCACCACGTTTTCTGATTCTGATGCATTAACCTGTTTTGCCTGCAGTTTTCATTCAGTCCAGTTGTTCCATTCTCTTCCTGTGTTATTTTATCAGTCTTTTTTTTTTGGTCCCCATGGACCTCATTTATATTGGAGCAGCCGCCCAGTGCCCTATGTCCACTCTGGGTCTGTCAGCATCCTTCTATTCTCTGGACTTGTTCCGATATTGTGGGGGCCCATTAAGGGAGCTTGGCCAGCTGAATCTGTTTTTAATTCATATGCCCCCCTACACTCGCTGGTTGCATCTGTGGACAACTCCCCTCTTTGGACCATGCCTCCCCTTAGGGAGTGTCAGCAGCCTCCAGGATACGTATGCCCATCCCTTCCTGCCACTCCATTAGTCACCTGACTAATCAAACCCCGGATGACTGGATCATTGTTAGGGCGTTATCCTTGTACACCACTGGGATGTTTTTTTGTTTTTTTTATATTTTTTCCTTCCTTCAGTCCATATGTATTGCTTAAAACGCTCCAGCTTTTTCCATTCCTTTTAGATCCCCTTGTATATTTTCTATGCTTACATTAGAACCCTCCTCAGCCAATCGGTATATTGTTTTTGCTCTGAGATATGCTGGGAATGTTCAGTGTAGTTCTGTTCTGTTCGGTTTAATGCTGAGGAAGAGATATTCATGATCTGAAAAAAATGATTGGGAAAGCTGTTAATGCCTGTACTAGACATATATGTTTGGCTGTTATGATCTTGTCTATTCTAGATCAGGTTTGATATTTGGGAGTATAATAAGTACACCCTTCTCCACCCCATCCCCCACACCCACCTCAGGCATCTGACAGACTGCATGAAGCCAGGTATCTCTTGGTAACTTTCTCTGGACCTGTTCGCCTTCTCTGATTTCACTTACTTTTCTGAAGAAGTCATATTTTTTCTACCATAGTTGATGAATTTAAAAAAAAAGAGCCTGGCAATACTGTAACAACTTTAGGTGCAGTTACTTATAAAACAACTTATTTATATAACAAATAACACGTACCACACTAACTGCTTACAGCTTTTACTGTACAAGGTTTGCTTTTTGCTACAGATATAAATAATTCTCCATTTACCTCGGTACTGTGTTCCTGCAAAATACCCGGAAGCAATATACAGTTTGCAGTCTTTTTATACATTTTTGTCAAGCCACCTGGCTCCTCTTTATCCAAGTATTCTTTTCAAGTCAGCAGTTTGGTATTTGCTTGCTGTCATGTAGTCTACTGAAAAGCTGATTTCTGTTTCAGGGTTATTTATCAAAAATTAGGGTGCTGTTCTCATCTTCATTTTTCTTGTTGTGGTTCTCATCAAGAATTAGGTAGTCGGTCTTATCTGAATTTGTTCTTCGTGTTTCACTATTGCAGTCATGACACTTGGGTTATCCTGCCAGGGGTAGCCCTCAGTCGGCACGATTACCAGAGGCTTAGTATTTCTCCGTCGGTTGCTGTCACTCCAGGACTGACATCAGGTAGTCAGTGGCATAAAATCAGGCAGCCGCCGCCATAACATCAGTCTTTCTTGCCGAGGAGCCCGAAGCAGAACCAGTTCTCACAAGTGCCGGTTGGCCTCTACCTGAGTTTTCATTTCCGAATTGAAGTTGAAGTCTTCTAAAACTAAGTACCCCATTAGGAATCCTTTTCTCTTGCGCTAACCGATGTCAGAAAAAGTTAACAATTGTCTCGCCTGTGGAAAGCAAATACCACACCGAGACTTCCATTCTTACTTAAGTAGTTAAGCTATTCTTCAGTTCTCCGGTTCTCAGTGAGGTGCATTCGCAGCCCCTGATGCCCACTTCTGTGGAATCGCAGGCTACTACTGAGACCTTTTCGGAGTCCGGTATGCTGCGAGACGCTTCTTCGACTAAGGATCCTGTGGATGTTCTTAGTGTTTCACTGTTGCAGTCATTACATTTGGGTAATCCTGCTGGCAGGTTGCCCTCAGTCAGCCTGAATTCCCAAGTCCTGGGTCTTGCGTCGGCTGCTGTCGCCCCTTCCCTGACGTCAGGGGTATAAAAGAAGCAGCCGGTGCCATTTTCTTTAGTCTTTCTTGCCGCGCAGTGCCCGAAGCAGAAGCAGTTCGCAAGTGCTGGTCGGCAGACTCCTGAGATTTTCATGTTCGAGTTTCAAATCCGAAGTCTTCAATAAAGCTAAGTACCCCATTGGGGAAACTTTTTTCTTGCCCCAGACCGATGTCAGAAAAAGTAAATAACTGTATTTCTTGTGGAAAGCAAATACCTAGTAAAGACTTTCATTCTTACTGTATTCCTTGCCTAGGCCCTGATCACAACGTTTCTGGTTGACTGTTTTGTGCTAGATTTAACAAACGCACTATCAAGCGTCGGTATGATTTTTGCTTTAAACTATTTTGGACACCGGTTTAATTATCCAGAAATGTCGTCGGATAGCCATCCGACTACCGGAGTTCACAAACAACGTAAAGAAGAGGAGAGAGGGAGACAACAGAAGCCCAAAACCGAAGATAAAGCTTCTCCTAAGCCAGTTGCCGGTATGCCGGTTCTCAGGTGCTTTCCCAGCCCTTGACGCCCGCTACTTTAGAGTCGCAGGCCACTACCGACTCCCACGTGGAGTCGGCCATGCCACTGGAAACTCAAGGTATTGCAGCCTCGGATACTACTCCTTCAGATTGGTCCGGAGCCGCGGAGCAGGCACCGGCTTCTGAGGGTGTATTCAGACCTAAACATCTTTACATTAAACTGACTTCAGCTTCAAAGGCAAAGACTAAAGCACCTTCTAAAGCAAAGAAACAAACTCAAGAGCCACATGGACAGGCCTCTGTGCCCAAAAAACAGATGCTCAAAATGGCCGAGGACACGATTACCTTGATCAGAGGTTCCCATCCCCCTCCTGATATGAGGCCTAGGCAAGAGACTGACTATGAATCTTCAAATCAGGTTTCCATTTCTTCTGAGTCCTCTTCTGATCAGGAATGTTCTCTTGCCCCCCTATGAGGATTCTGATGCTGAAGATTTTATTCCTTCAGCTTCTCCTCCAGAGGACTATTCTTTTGGGGAAACATTGCATACCATGAGGGAGCATTTCCACTTGGAGAGCCAAGATTTTTCAGAATCTAAAAAGAGGCTCAGGGATTTCCTTTTACTACCTCAACACAGGCCACTAGCCATTCCGCCTGTGTTAGACATTGTAGATAATGTGTTTTCGGAGTCTAGTCTTACCCCTGACTCCTTACCTCCAGTTCCTGTTAAGCCTGACAGATATTACAGGATTCCTGACTCTCATAAATTCCTTTTTAAAAACCCTTCTGCAGACCCAGAAACTATTTCACAGGGTCCCAAAGGAGTTAAGGCATCCGCTGCAAAAAACCGTACCTCCTCTGACAGATTCCAGGGCACTGGATAGATGGGGAAAAAAGGTTTACACATCTGCTACCTTGGCTATACGGGCCTTAAACTGTCAGTTTCATATGCTCAAATATCAGCAGCATGTCATGTCATTGCTTAAACAGAAAATGTTGTTAAACTCTGAATGTGCAGAAAACAAGGAAATGCAGATTTATTGCATGCAGCTGAACAAGTTGGAAAGCATACTTTGCAATGTAGTTTTGATTCTTTGGAGGCCTCCTGCAGGACCGCAGTTACGGGTTCTGTAATTAGGAGGCATGCTTGGTTAAAGGAACAAAATCTCCCTGATCATGTCAAAGTTAAATTGTTAGATGCACCTTTACAGCATGATACATAGTTTGGTGTTAAGGCAGAAGAGGTGTTAAAGAAAATGGAAGACAAGGCTAAATCTATGCAAACTGTCAAAGATTTTTTTACAAGTACAGCCACCTAGGTTTAGGAGACACTGGCCTACAAAAAATAGGTCCTTTCCTGTGTCAGACAGACCTCAAAGGGGCAGTTTCAGACTCCCTAGAGGCAGATCCCAGGCGCAAGGTTCATACAGGTCAAAGCAATGGGGTGCTTCTACCTCCAAAGTTGGAGAAGATAAATCACAACCATACAGGAAACAGTCCCAATGACTTCCCCCTGCTTGCACCAAGCACTTATTTCCTGTCAGCACCCTTAGGGGGAAAATTAGCACTTTTTTCTCAAAATTGGCACATTATAACCAGGGCAAGTGGGTTCTAAATATCGTGTCACAAGGCTACAAGTTCCATTTCCATACCTTGCCAAAGGCAAACGGCTGGCCAGATCTGCCAAAAAATCAATGGGCAGAGGCACAAAAACAAGTCTCATCCCTCATGGGCATGGGGGCCATTCAACAAATACCAGAGCAAGAGCAGGGACAAGAATTTTACTCAAGACTGTTCTTGGTACCCAGAAAGGACAAGGCCTGGAGACCAATACTGGACCTATCTATTCTGAACACATTCCTGGATATACCAAAATTCAAGATGTTGACTTTGCAGCAGCTTCTTCCCATGCTGGGCAAGAACGCTTGGCTTGTGACTTTAGACCTAAAAGAGGCATACCTGCATGTCCCAATCAGACAATTATGCAGAAGATACCTCAGATTCAAGGCTGGCTCAATGCATTACCAATTCTCTGCACTGCTCTTTGGCTTATCTACTGCGCCCAGGGTCTTTACAAAGTGCCTGGCACCAGGAATTGCACTCTGCAGACAGAGGAACACAAATATATCCTTACTTGGATGACTGTCTAATTCAAGCAGAGAATTCTACAGCATCTGGCATTTGTGAAAAGACTTCTAACATGCCTAGGGTACACAGTCAATGAAAATAAATCAAAACTAGTACACTCTCAAGAGATAATATTCCTGGGTGTAAGCTTAAATACAACTGCCCAGATGGCTTATCTCACGCTAGACAAAGGCAACTGACTACCTGTTTCAGAATGTTGGCAACAATGGCCCAGGTATCTGCAAGAAAAAATCTGCAGGCTTTGGGTTTCATGGCATCCTGCATCCTACTAATTCCATATGCAAGACTGCATATGAGGAAACTTCAGTGGTACCTAAAAAGTGTTTGGACTCAACATTGCCACAGCCTGGAAACAATGATTACTCTCATCCCCTGCCTGCAACAGGAGTTTCGATGGTGAGCAAAGGCTTGTCACCAAAACAAGGGACAGCCATTCACATTACCCCCAGCCAGGCAGACACTAACAGTGGATGCATCAGATTATGCCTGGGGGGGCCCACATGGCAGGAAGATGCATTCAGGGCACATGGTCCTCAAACCAAATGCATCTACATATCAATCAAAAAGAGATGCTAGCTCTTCAAAATGCCCTGACAGCTTTCAAGGACCTACTTCATCTGGGACAACTACTGATAAAGACAGACAACACCACAGTCATGTGGTATTTAAACAAGCAAGGAGGCACACATTCTTACCCCCTTTGCAGACTAGCCATGAGTTTGTGGGACACAGCATTGACTTACCAAGTACATCTGCAGGCGCAATTCCTACCAGGAAGGGAAAATACTCTGGCAGACGAACTAAGCAGAAACCTCATGGATTCCCACGAGTGGCAGCTGGATCCACAAGTCTTCAGCATGATAACAAGGAAATGGGGATGCCCGGACATATATCTATTTGCCTTCCCTCACAACTACCAACTGAATAGATTCTGCACAAGGACTTATCACAGACAAGCATGGAAAGTGGACGCCTTATCTTTCAGCTGGAAAAACCTATCAGTATATGCCTTTCCCCCACTGCTTCTCCTCACCAAGGTACTCCAAAAGGTCAGACAGGAGAAGCCAAAGATGATACTGATTGCCCCAGACTGGCCCCGCCAGTACTGGTATCCAATCCTATGGAACTTGTCTCGATGCCCAGCTTGGACCTTACCTCAAATACCTCATCTACTGTCCTAGCAAAACAATCAGATCCTGCACAGCCAACTCAGGACTTTAAACCTGGCAGCATGGCAGATAATGTAATTATACAAAACACACCTCTCAGTAAAGCTGTGATGGATGTCATTTTAGAAGCCAGAAGGCCTAGTACTAGAATATCTTATGCTGGAAAATGGAAGAGTTTCTGTGCTTGGAACCAGGCACAAGTCACTGATACAGCTGTCCCAAATATTCCTCAGATTTTGCAATACTTAACGGAGATGCTGGACAAAGGCCTATCTTTTTCATCTATTAAAATTCATGCCACTGCCATTTCGGCTCATTACAATACAGAGCCATCAATCTTTTCTCATCCCTTATTAAAGCAGTACCTCAGAGGAGCCAAAAATTTAAGGCCTCCAAGAAGATTATCAGTGCCTGCATGGGACCTCAACTGTGTCTTGAAAAAACTCACCCTGCCTCCTTTTGAGCCAGCTGCTACTGTTGATATAAAGTTTTTTTTATCTTGGAAAACAGCTCTGCTCCTAGCAATAACTTCTGCAAGACGAGTCTCAGAGCTACAGGCACTCATGGCTGTGGAACCCTTTATCATTTTTTATCCAGACAGGGTCTCTCTGAGGACAAACCCAACAGTTATGCCTAAGGTGGTGTCCAGTGTGGCTCTGTACCAAACTATTCATCTGCCAACTTTTTATCCAAATCCACAGAACAAGGGGGAGAGACTTCTGCATTCTTTGGACGTACACAGACAGCTTAGATTCTACTTGGACAGAACCTAAGTTTTCAGAAAGAGCAAATTACTAGTGACATATGCTGCAGGATCAAAAGGAAAGGCTATCTCAAAGCAGACTATTTCAAAGTGGATAGGCCACTGTGCTCATTTCTGCTATTTACACCATGGCAAGCCAGTGCCTAAGGGCATTAGGCCACATTCAACCAGTGCTGTGGTCACTTCAGCAGCCTTTCTCAGGGGAGTACCAACCAAGGACATTTTAGAGGCTGCTACTTGGAGTTCAGTGCACACCTTTACAAAGCACTATTGTCTGCCACTCTATTCTAAATCCAGGGCAGGCTTTGCCACTGCAGTTCTGCAGGGCCTCATAGCTGCTCCTAATGCTGTTTAGCTCCAGCCTCCCAATCATAGCTTTGGGACTCTACCCAAATGTAATGACTGCAACAGTGAAACACGAAGAACATAATACAGTTGTGTACACTTACCATAAATGTAGATGTTCGAGGGTATTCACTGTTGCAGTCCAGGTTACCCACCGCCATCCCCCTTTTCTTCTGATGGAACCTATCCCTTCTCTGATTTATACAAACTATGTGGTGTATTTGCTTGTAGATGAAGGTAAAGTTTATATTGGTGCATGTATTTATATATATATATATATATATATATATATATATATATATAAATTTTGGCTACCCTTTTAGGGGACACCTGACATCTGGGGCAAGAAAAACTAAAGAAAATGGTGTCTGCTGCTTCTTTTATACCCCTGACGTCAGGGAAGGGGCGACAGCAGCCGACACAGGACCCAGGACTTTGGAATTCAGGCCGACTGAGGGCAACCTGCCAGCAGGATTACCCAAATGTAATGACTGCAACAGTTAATACACTTGAACGTCTACATTTATGGTAAGTGTACACAACTGTGCTATTTCTCTACCTTGGATGGGTCCGGAGCCACTGTGCAGGCACCGGCTTCCGAGGAAGTTCTTTGTACTACCGATACTTGGCACAAACTAACGACTTATTTCGCGTATTCAGTTCTTTCTAAAACTACTGAGTTTCTAAGGCCCAGGGTATGAACTATGCCCAAAAAAAATGATGGCCCAAGCTCAGGCACCTACTGCCATGCCTCAATCTCAAATGCTTAAAATGGTGGAAGACCTATGCTTATTAGGGTAAGCCAGGCTACCCCTTCCAAAAGAAAGAGACTTGTCCCCAGTAGTTTTATCTGAGCAAGAGTCCGATGACTCTGATGCTTGTGAATATGAAGACATTCAACCCATCTCTGCTTATTTTGATTCTGATGCAGAGGAATCCATTCCTTCTGCCTCTCCACCCGAGGCTTTTTCATTTGGTGAAGCCCTACATACTTTAAGGGAGCATTTCCAATGTGAATGTCAGGACTATCATCAGTCAAAAAGAGACTCGGGGAATTCTTAATTACCACAGCACAGGCCTGTGGCCATTACTCCTGTCCTGGATGTTGTGGATGATGTTTTTATGGAATCCAGTTTAACTCCTGACACCCTTCCTCCTGCTCCCAGGAAACCTGACAGGTACTGCAGAGTCCCTGAATCTCACAAATTCCTTTTCAAAAATCCTACTGATGACCCAGAGATCATCTTCCAAGGACCTAAAGGAATTAAAGCAACCTCAGCTAAGAATCCCACCCCCCAGACAGGGATTCCCGAGCTTTAGACAGATGGGGTAAAAAAGTATATACCTCTGCAACTCTTGCTATTAGAACACTAAATTGTCCGTTCCACATACTGAAATAGCAGCATACCATGGAACTCCTCAAACAAAAAATGTCTTCCTTTCCTGCTTGTGCAGAAATATAAAGAATTACAAGAGCTTATGCATTCTGCAAGCGAAGTTACTAAGCACACCTTGCAATGTGGCTTTGACGCCCTAGAAGCATCTTGGAGGGAAGCAGTCGCTGGTTCTGTCCTTAGAAGACACGCTTGGCTTAAGGAACAGACCTTGCCAGACCATGTCAAATCAAAATTATTGGACGCACCATTGAACAAAGACAATTTGTTTGGCACCAAGGCAGAAGTGGTCTTAAAAAAGATGGCAGAACATGCTAAATCCATACAAACAGTTAGACTTTTTACAGGTCTAGCCTCCGAGGTTCAATAGGTATTGCCCCCTCCAAGCACTGGTCCTTTCTGGCCCCCTCAGCCCAGACGTAGGGGAAGCAGACCCCCCCCCCCCCAGACAGTCCCAGGGAATGCAGAGGTCTAAGCAATGAAGTTCCTCCTCTTCAAAAACAGGGAGTGCTAAGCCACCCCCTTATGGAAAGAACTCACAATGACTTTACACCTCCACCCCTTAGCTCTGCCCACCTGCTTGTGCCCCTAGGAGGAAAAGTCTCCTTCCATGCAAACATCTGGGCCTCTATTACCAACGACCGATGGGTCCTCAACATAGTGTCCCAGGTATACAGATTTTATTTCCACACTTTGCCAATCTCAGAAGAGTTCCCAGATCTTACCCCAAACCAATGGGCAGAGGCCAAAAAGCAAGTCCTTTCCCTGCGCTCCATGAGGGTAATACATCATGTTTCTACAGACCAGATAGGCCAAGGTTTCTATACCAGACTCTTTCTGGTACCCAGAAAAGAGGGCATCTGGTGCCCAATCCTAGATCTATCCATTCTAAACACTTTTCTGGTGATACCAAAATTCAAAATGCTCACCCTCCAACAGCTTCTTCCTATGCTTTCCAAGGATGCTTGGTTAGCCACCCTAGACCTAAAAGAGGCCTACCTACACATCCCAAATACCAAAATTCAAAATGCTCACCCTCCAACAGCTTCTTCCTATGCTTTCCAAGGATGCTTGGTTAGCCACCCTAGACCTAAAAGAGGCCTACCTACACATCCCAATCAGGGAATTTTGCAGGAAATATCTGTTTCAGGACAGGATCTATGCACCTTTAGTTCTCTGCACTTCCCTTTGGCTTATCCACTGCTCCCAGAGTTTTCACAAAATGCCTGGCTCCAGCCATTGCTTTTTGCAGACAAAGAAATTTTCAAATTTACCCCTACTTAGACTATTGCCTGATTCATGAAGACAGAAAAAGCTGTTACAGCACCTGACCTTTGTAAAGGACCTACTGACCTCCCTGGGGTATACTGTCAACGAAAATAAATCAAAACTGGTCCCCACACAAAAAAATTGTATTCTTGGAAGCAAGCCTGGACACAGCATCCCAGATGGCATTCATTACTCCAGAAAAACAAGCCTACCTGACAGGCTACTTCTCTCAACTAACCACCAGAACCCAGTTATCCACAAGGAAAATCCTGTCAGCTCTTGGTTCATGGCCTCCTGCATTCTACGCATTCCGTGTGCCAGACTGCATGTGAGGAAACTACAATGCTACCTAAAACGCCTCGACTCAACACTCTCAAGACCTGGAAACTATCATACTAGTGATACCCTGTCTAAGGAAAGATTTTCTTTGGTGGGCAGCAGCATGCAACCACAACAAGGGACTTCCCTTCTCACAACCACACGCCGCCCAGACCCTCACCACAGATGCATCAGACTATGCCTGGGGTGCACACCTGGACGGCAGGTGCATTCAGGGCCATTGGAGCCCAAATCAAATACATCTGCACATCAACCAAAAAGAGATGCTAGCTGTTCAGCACACCCTGACAGCTTTCAGACTCCTACTCTCCCCGGGGCCTCTACTGATCAAAACAGACAACAACGCAGTGATGTGGTATATCAACAAGCAGGGAGGGACTCGCGCTTATCCTTTCTGCAGGCTTGCCATGACCCTTTGGCAGATGGCCTCAGCCATGCAAATACACCTGCTAGCACAATTCTTGCCAGGCTCCCTAAACTCTCTGGCAGACATCTTAAGCAGAAACCTGCTAGACCACAGAACCTTCACCCTTGTAACCCAGAAATGGGGCACACCAATTGTGAACATCTTTGCTTCCTACTCCACTCATCAGCTCCGCAAATTCTGCACCAGGGAACCTCACAGCAAGGCCTGGAAAGTGGATGCTCTATCCTTCCAATGGGTAAACTTCTCTGTCTATGCATTTCCCCCTCTACCAGTCATTTCAAGGGTACTGCTCAAAATAAGAGAGTAAAAACCAAGTGCAATCCTGATTGCCCCAGACTGGCCACACCAGCACTGGTACCCACTGCTGTGCAGCCCGTCAGCCCTGCCACCATGGCACCTACCTCAGATCCCAACACTTCTGACCCAGAAGAATGGAGAATTCATGCATCCCCAATTGCAGACCCTCAACCTGACAGCCTGGCTTATTCCCTGACCTCTCCTAAAGCTACCAGCCTAACCAAACAAATCCTAGATGTTATATGTGAGGCCAGTCGCCGCAGCACTAGAAAATCCAATGCTGACAAGTGGAAAAGGTTTTGCAGCTGGATCCAGGCTAAGGGAGCTGAAACAGCACAGCCCTCCCTACCTCTCATCCTAGATTACCTAGCAGACCTACTACACAGGGGTCTATCCTTGTCTTATATTAAAATTTATGCCTCTGCCATCTCTGCTCATTACAGCACAGAGCCACCTCTCTTCTCACTCCCTCTCATCAAACATTTCCTAAGGGGGCTAACCACTTAAGGCCACCCAGAATAGCTCCTACCCCAGCTTGGAACCTTAACTTTGTGTTGGAAAAGCTCACCCTTCCCCCCTTTGAACCTGCAGCTTCAGCAGAGTTAAAATTCCTCTCTTGGAAAACAGCTTTGCTTCTGGCCATCACTTCAGCTAGAAGAGTTTGAGCTACAAGCACTCGTGGCTGTAGAGCCCGGCATCATTTTCCATGCTGACAGGGTCTCCCTTAGGATTAACCCATCCTTCATGCCTAAAGTGGTTCCACTGAGGCTCTCAACCATTCCATTCATTTGCCCACTTTTTTCCCTAACCCACAAAACAAGGGTTAAAGGATTCTGCACACTCTAGATGTGCACAGACAGCTCAGATTCTATCTGGATAGGACTAAATCTTTTAAAAAAACTGACCAATTGCTAGTCTGCTTCGTAGCAGGGTCAGTGGGCAAGGCCATATCCAAACAAACAATCTGCAAATGGATAGCGCTGCATCCATTTCTGCAACAAACAGCACAGGAAACCGCCCCCAAAGGGGGTCAGGACACATTGCACCAGGGCAACCTCCACCTCTGCAGCTTTTCTCAGAGGGTCCCTACCAGGGCCATCCTGGAGGCTGCAACATGGACTTCTGTTCATACCTTCACCAAGCATTACCACCTGCCTATCTTCTCCAAATCCAGGGCAGGCTTTGCCACCGCAGTCTTGCAGGGCATCCTAGCCAGCCCGCAGTCTTCTTGACTTCCTCCACCCTTTTCTTCAGCTTTAGTAATCGACCCAAGTGTGATGACCGCAACAGTGAAACACAAAGAACATAGTACAGTTGTGTACACGTACCATAAATGTAGATGTTCAAGTGTATTCACTGTTGCAGTCCTAGTTTCCCACCCTCCATCCCCCTTTTTCTCTCTCCCCCTCTCCTTACAGGGAATTTTTGGTATTAATTTTCTACTGGTGGTGTTCTTCCACCATAATCTGGGGGCTCCTGACATTTGGGGCAAAAAAACGGATGTAATGGTGTCGGCTGCCTGATTTTATACCACTGACTACCTGACGTCAGTCCTGGAGTGACAGCAACTGATGCAGCAATACTAAGCCTCTGGTATTTGGGCTGACTGAGGGTTACCCCTGGCAGGATAACCCAAGTGTTATGACTGCAACAGTGAATACACTCTAACATCTACTTTTATGGTAAGTGTACAAAACTGTACTTTTTCCTTGCAGCTCTGCTAGTCACAGAACACTTATAGTTGCATAGTATGGATGCCAAATGTACATAGTAACTGCTTCCTTTTTCTATTTATTTACAGCAAAGAAATAATAACCTTTTCATTACAGTACACTTTTAACAGTTTCCCTTTTTATTTTAAATGATAGAAACATGTAACATTTATTATTTTATAAGAAACATGTAATGGTCTTCATTGGCTTTACATGGCTCATCGTTAAGTGAGAACATATTAAGAAAAAATATTAATTTTCTTTTCATTCAACGGGTTAATACACAATTCCATACAGTTAACATAATAATGAATATTACTACTAGCACTGGGAAAATTATCCAATTTAATAACTTTTCTCCTTGGCTAGACCATCCTGTAAAGATGCCCCACCAATTTTGAGCAGTATCAGCCTCTGTCTTTTCAGCTACCTTAATTGGGTAAACAGAGGACAACCTTCACCAGCTGTTAGAGTTTAATTCACGATTCACAGTATTTTTATTTGCCGTTTGCAAATGCTTAACTGCTCACTTTTGTTAATTACTTCATACAGGGAGTTTAGAGACAGACTAATATTGGCTTTGTATTAGAACACTACCCCACCAGATGCGCAGTAGCAAGGACTGCCCAACACCCTGCACATGATGTTTTTTTTTCTAACTGTGAATAGACATCATTAGATGTGCTTCCTGCACATGAATATTCATTCGGGATTGCCGCATGAAGAATAACTATTAAATTACACCTTGCTTATTCTGGTTTGCAGTATGTATTTATGTATTTTTTCCTTACTACTGCGGAAGGTGCTTTCAGTGACGAAAAATAAATGCAGTTTATTTCTGTAAAGTTAATATAGTTTAGCAATATTTTCATTTTTTGCAGTTTTTTCCTAGTTTTCCAAGTTTAATATAGGATTCAACAATTGCTATGCATATAGGGTGCGTGTATGGCTCACATTCCTTACATTTCTCTCCAAAAGCATTTTTTTGTACTCTTAAAAGAAGACACAAGATTATTTCTGACTGAACAACCATATGTTATGGAGTTTTGTGAACTGCTTCTGACCTCCCCTAACAACGTGCTAACAAATGAACGAAGAGAGGGCCAGGTCTGCATATTTCTACACCCCACGTATATCCTACATGATTAGTAGGCAGAAAGACTTTTGCGCTTCCCAACACTCTTGTTTCAAGTTGTTTGCATAATGAAAAAAACAACCTGGGCCCTACTTTTATTTAGGAACAAATGTTAAGTATTGTTCTTATTAACTTTGAAAGTTACAAGCTCAGTTGGAGTAACCTGGTCAGTAAATGTCAAATAAGTAATGGGATTTGTGTTAGCATGCATTTGCCTTGTGCTCTGATATCTGAAACTGGTAAGTGTGACTTTGATCCTCAGTGATTTGGCCAAAACATTTTATGAAAAAGGCACCATAAATATGATGCACAAATCTGGACAGCCAAGGGGTATGGAGTGAAGTATTTTTTATTACTAGTATCGAAAGTTCTGCGAGGCAGAGACAAATATAGGTTTGTCGCTGAAGTAAGGCAAAAGGATCAATTTACAGTACTTTCGCCCGTAACCGTCTTGTAAACTAGCTACACAAAAAATATTACTCTTCTTAACAAAGCTGGCTAATCTTGAAAAACAAAAAGTGACAGTCTCACTCCTATTATACCCCCACCCCACCCCCCAAAAAAGCCAGAAGTATAGCTAATATTAGAAACGCCAGTACACAGAATGACAAAAAAGGGGAGGGGGGCTTCTGATGTTCTCACATCTTTGTTGTATACAAACATAATATACTTGCTCTAGTACATGCACAATGCAAAGTGAAATGGAACCAGTGCTGCCACCATTGGTGCCTGGTAAACAGAGGACAACCTTCAGCCAACCCACCTGAATGCTTCTATCAAGCAGCATTATAGCACTTTTAACATATTCTGCTGAACTAACTTGGCTGATACACGCAGTACGATGCCAACTACAAATGTATTCAAGCTAATGCTCATCCTCATATAAACACACTTTTTTGTGCATGCAAACATTAAATGTAATTTTAACAAGCAGGTGCCGGCCAGCATCCAAATGCACATCTCCCCACCACCAACTAGAGAGGCATGTCCCACGGTCAGCACCAAAATAGTCCAACTTCGACATCGTATTACTTTGAGGAAAATGTCATACTACGACTGCAGAATGAATATTGACGAAGTTTCGGCCAAATCCGCATGGCTAGCCACTCTGGCATCATTTGCATCCCACGTCACACGCCCTTGCCATGTCAGTCACTTTTGTCTCTCCCATTTCTGCACAGAAATGCCGGTGGGGTAGTGTTCTAATACAAAACCATAATATTTACAAGAGAGTACTTTTAGGATTCCATTTAAAAGATAGATTTCATTATGCCATGCTAAGTGAGTAGTAGTACTAATACATCCCACAAAGGGAGTCTGGTTAGAAAAACCTCATCTTTTGATTTGTTACAATTCAAACAGATTGAAGAGCAGTCTCTGTGGACATTTCAAAACTTGACAGTAAAATTGTTCATTTACACAGATATACAGAATGCTGTAAAATAACCGGGTTCATACACTGGTGAATGTTGTCCACATGTTAAACCATTTGCTGTATGGGTACAATACTCTATTTTATGTGCTTTTTATGTAGGTCAGTATACTTTCCTTCTACATGAGGTAACCAGTATTCATATGGATGCACTAGATGGCCAAATACCAATGGTAAAACCACAACCTGACAAATTACCTTTGATTTGTGGCATCTTTGTGTTGTTCTCCCTGTACAATAGGTATTTGTACAGACTGTCTGATGTCAATGCATTTGTACCCAGTTTGTTTGTGGTATCCAGTTGCTGAACACCGTAGCCAACTATATTCATTATTGACCATCAGTTTTGTCTGCACAAAATTTCTCTGCATTTGTACATACATGGACTGTAATGTTCACTTAGTCCAGTCTACAAACTTAGTGACATTAATGTCATGCTGATGCCTACTAATCAAAGATCCATTAAAATGTTGCAGAAATTCCCTCTGATAATGTTCATTTTGCAATGCCCATATAGTGGGTAACCAGTGTGATTGTAAATGCACAGTTTATGAAATATCTTGGTCTGTTTAATTTTAGGCTGTTTGCTAATATTTCTATATCAGCTGAATTTAATGCACCTAACCCTGTTCCCATCCTCTCTAGCAATGTATCATACCATGCTCTCCGCCTCCTACAACCATTGTCGTCTGGAGGAAATGAATTATTAAAGTGAATTACTGTTTTTTGGTATTCCTGTCCTACTAACATGCATGTCAGTGGTACCCTAAGTACTTGATCAGATTTGGTTGTGGGATTATTATTAAAAGCTCTATTAGCAAGCTAAGGGTACAGACCAATATATTTCCTTCTTGTAGTTTTATTTTGGAACCTTCTGCAATACTGTTTTTACATTCAGTATAAAATTGAAGGGGTGTCCTTTCCCTTTGTACTGCATAACATTTTGTAGCAATATTGGTTTGTAATGACATATTTACTTAATTTTGTGGAAGTTGGACATGTAACTGTCCTCTGGCAGTCTTCCAGCCTGTGACACTCTGGTCAAAAGAAATATTTCCAGTGTGACATTCTTGTCCCCATAGACGAGAAAAAATAATTTTGTTCTATTTTTATAGCGTTTACCCAGTATAACTTTTATATTGGAAACATGCAGGGGTCTCTGCTACCCCAGGTGCTAATATACAATTACAAAAAAATGTTCATAGGTTGGTACTAGGCTATCAGCCCTAGGTCTATACAAGCCTAGCCATAACAATTCCCTGGCTATTTCTTCCCACACTATTTACTTCCCTGGACCCCTGTCTAACAGGGCGACTGACGTGATCCCCGGGGTGAATTTCCTTTCTCCCATCCAATCGTCAAGGTTCCTTTTGAAGTGGGCCAAAGAGGCACTCTGCTTGACATGTATGGGCAATCTATTCCAGAGTCTGGGGAGTTTCTGGGTCAGGAACCTCTCCCTCCAGCATGTTTTGTTTATTGTGATGACAAGGTTTAGATCCCTGGAGCGTGTGGCTCTGAGGGATTGGGATTTCTTTAAGTGTAGTATGTCCAACAGCTCTGGGTTTGACATGGCCTTGTATGTTGAGCAGAGATCGCCTCTGAGTAGACGATATGCAACAGAGTATAGCTGGAGTTTTTTAAGGCGGTCAGTGTAGGGCATCTGCTTTAGGCCTGTGATTCTTTGTGAGGTATTTCTGCGGCCTTTCCAGTTGTTGTAGATGTCTTCAGAGGTACATACCAAATGGGGCGTTGTATTCTATAAAAATAGATATTGGTTTTATTAGTACATGTTTAAAGAAAGAAGTGTGTACATTTTTATTTACATTTGTTTGTTGTGGCTTTTTTCAATAGACTATGTTTTGGAATTCCAAACCGATGTACCTTATGCAGGTTCATGTTGCCACGTCAAACGTGCATCAAATATCTTCTTCTTTCAGCTGCTCCGATTAGGGGTCGCCACATCTGATCATCTGTTTCCATTTCTTCCTGTCCTCTGCATCTTGCTCTTTCACACCAACCACCTGCATGTCCTCTCTCACCACATCCATAAACCTTATCTTAGGCCTTCCTATTTTCCTGTTACCTGGCAGCTTCATCCTTAGCATCTTTTTCCCAGTATACTCTGCATCCCCTCTTCAGCACATGTCCAACCCAACGTAATCTTGCCTCTCTGGCTTTGTCTCCAAACCTTCCAACCTGGGCTGACCCTCTAATATACATAAGTCAAATATACCTGCAGAAAATAAAATAATGTCACAACAATAAAAATAATAATGTCACAACCTTAGCCTTGGCCTTCTTGTATAACTCTTATCTGGTCTCGATATACAAGCACGGTCCTATTTCTCTTGGTACCTCTAACTTTTTATACTAAAGGCCCTATTTGCTCCATTACTTCAAAAGGTCCCTACCAATTGCTATCCCATGGACCTTCTGTCGGGAAAGTTTTTACAAGTACCTTTGTTCCACAGGGAAGGTTTTATTCTGGCAGTAAGATAGGAACCTTTTTCCATAAGTGGAATGCCTGCTCCCTAGCTATGTCATCACAAACTTCTGTTAGTTGTTGTTGATGTTTCCCCTATCTCCAGCATTAGCCTGCCATCCAGTATGTCTTGTTCAAATGATAACTGTATAGGCATTTTCCTACCTGTCATCGCCTCAGAAGGTGATATTGCTGTTTTACTATTGGGTGTTGCCCTGATTTCCATTAAGATACCTGGGAGATGTTGCAGCAACAAATTTCCCTTTTCCAAACATGCCTTTTTTAGTCTTTGTGTCCTGTTCATTCTTTTGTGGATGGTACCACACATGAAATCTGTGCTGTATTCCCAGCAAATTGCACGAACGACCGCGGTTAGCATTGCCGCCTCACAGCAAGAGGTTCTCCGGTTCGATTCTCGGATGGGGTGCCTTCTGTGCGGAGTCTGCATGTCCTCCCTATGGTCACGTGGGTTTCCTCCGGGTGCTCCGATTTCCTCCCACATCCCAAAGACATGCTGTAGGTAGATTGGACACTCTAAATTGGCCCTAGGCATGTGTGAGTGCGCCTTCTGTGGAAGGTTGGGCACCAGGCTGGCAACTTGACACTGTAAAACTCCACTGCCAATCATGAGCGGACAGGTGATCAGCTGTGGCAACCCCTAACCGGGAAAAGCCGAAAGAAGATGATGATTCCCAGCAAATTGCACACTTGCTTAATAAGCTGACTGACAAACTATGGTCCATTATCAGACTCTGTGACCCTAGGTCACCCTCACCGACAAAAAATGTTTTCCCATGAAACTTCTGCTGTCATTGTCTTGATAGAAATTGCTTCCACCTATTTTGAAAATACATCGACCACAGCCAATAGATATGTATTACCTCTTTTTGTCATGGGTAATGGCCCAGCGTAATTGACTTGAACGGCATACCAAGGTCCATCTGCTGGTTGCACCCTGTGCAATTGGGGCTTTTTACTTTTAGTGTTTACTTGCAAATGTATTAAGCACTCATTTAAAACTGGTTTGCAAATTTTCTTTAGATTTATATTCCAATACTTTTCTTTTACGATGTTCTACCATTTGTCTGTACTAATATGCCCTAGCACTTGATGGATTAATTTTACTAACTGTCACAGTAGTTGATAGGGTATATATGGCAGTTATAAACCCTTTGATTTATATATCCAAACCCCTTTTGGAGGTATCCCTTCCACCATACATTGGTCTGTTTCTTCCTTTAGATCCTGTTTTCTTTGTATGTTTACCAAATCTTCCTCTACAGACAGTCTCGTCTAACTGTTTAAGACCGTTTATTATTATTGACGCAATATCACCGTTTGTATCTTTGTAAATGTCTTGGCCTGTTAGTGCCATTTGCTGTTTTTGCATATAGCTTGTATGCATCCGTCATTGGCTTTTGATGTGCCTTTACCTTTAAAATGCTTTACTGTCCTTGTGTGTTTCTGACCGTAATAACCTTATAGGTTTGCTTTAGTATTTCTGCATGTCTCAGAGGTTTGCCCTCACTATCAAAGAACCCTCACTTGGCCAATGTGGCCTTGTGTAACCTCAAAGAAATTACTACATATGCACCTTCGGAAAATATATTTACTGGATTGTAATATTTTAAAACATACAAGACTGCTTCAAACTCAGCACTCTGCACTGACTTGTGCCCTGGTAGTCTCACCAACTCAGGCTTTCCTAAGTTTGGATCTTCAGGAACCACTGCAGATCCTGTCCAATGTTTTCCTTTATCCCAAAGGCGGGCTCCCTCTACAAAGACGGAGGACTTAAAATGATCAAAATCTAGTGAAAGAAACTGTATCAGGAGACGGCATTTTTTTCCAAACAGTTGTGCTGTTTATCTTCATATCCCATGTAACTTGAGAGATATTTATCTCCCGTTTCTATGGTCAGTTTTCATGCCAAACAAAGCCATCTATTTGGCGAAAGCACCCTGACTGATGCCATCTGTAATTTTGTTCATTTCAAAATTGTCTGCAAGTGCTTTTACTGCATGATGAGATGTTTGTACGGTAATACTGGAGAATACAGTTAAATATTCCATTTGTTTAATTTCCCAATAAATAGCTAGAAGTTGCTGAATACATGGATGATAAACCATTTCTACGGGTGTCATTTGTCTACTGCAGAAAGTTACGGGATTTAACTTTTTTTTCATTTTACAGAAAGTGTTTTCTTTCCTGCTGCCGCCTGTAATACAAATGGTATTTTAGTTGTGAGGACTACAGTTCTGCTGCCTGAGAACTTTGCTTTCATTTGACAAAAGGCTTCCTCTTCATGAGGACCCCACTCAAATGATGTAGCATTTTTCTGATCCTGTGACATCTTGTATAGAGGCGCTGGCATTGCAGCATAATCATCTATAAGTTCCCTGTTGTAGTTTGATTCCCATGAACTTGTGCAAGTCCTCTGTGGTTAAAGGTTTTTCTGTTTGCAAGATACCTTGCACTCACTGTGGACACTGGGATCTTCCTGACAGTCAAATGATAGTACCTAAAACCTTTACCTTCTGTGTCATGAACTGAATTTAACTTTTTACTTTAAATTTTGCTTGTTGTAACGTGTTACTTTTTTAACAATCTAAAATGTTCTTCTGTTGTCTCAGATTGAATTAAAATGTTATCTATGTTAATGTAAGACAGAGTGATCCTTTTCTAAATGTTGAAAAATTGACCTCACAGTTTAATGAAAAATAACAGGGCTGTTTTGAAAGCATATTGCTTTTTTTTTTTTTTTTTTTTTTTTTTTTTTTTTTTTTATTAAAGTAAATGCAAACTGAGGCCTGTCACTTTTCTGAAGGGGGACAGCAAAAAATCCATTTGCCAAATCTGTTACCGTAAACCATTTGCTCTGTGGCTTTATTCATGCTGCCATTTCTGGGACCCACAGAATCAAATGTGTTCGAGGAGTCTTATACTGATTTTACCTTCCATAGATCAATAACGAGATGGTAGTTAGCATCTTTTTTCTTGACTGACCAGATTGGCGAGTTTGTGGGACTAGTTCCTTTTTGTAAAGTCCCCTCATTTTCCCATTCCACGGTGCATTTTCCCATGTGTTTCCCTGCTTCTTTTGGTAAAGGATACTACTACTGAAATGGTGGTATATAGTCTTGTTTGCTGCCTACCCTATAGGAGCTTCTAGTTTGCCACAGTCAGTAGGTCCTTTAGACCATAACTGCAGAAACTGCTGTTGCATATATTGCCATATGTCCCTACTGTCATCTTCGACAGTCCTTTTGGTTCATGTACCCTTTCCAGTAGAGAGATGGCATAGTATGTGCCCTCTCCCGCTGGTAGGTTCCTCCTTCCCAGTTCACAAGATATTATTTGGGAGGTCTTTGACTATCCCCAACAGTCTCATAATGTACATAGGGATGATTGTAGGGGAGCAATGACGGGTGCATCAGAAAGGTGGTTGAAATTTATCAACAGGTTTGTCTGCCTACTGCCTAGCACCCCATTCCTTTTTGTTGGATCCACCAGTAACCTATGGTTAGTAACGGATACGGCTGCTCCAGTATCATACATTTTTCCACAATGATCCCTCTACCCAGATATCAGTCACAGGTCGTCCATCTCAACTTTAAAAAAAGGTAGCCAGGAAAGATACCAGATTGGGGGCTACACCCCTATTGTATATTACTCCAGTAGTCTTCACTGTTTGTAGAAGTTAGTCTGACAAATAGCTTGGCTCTGACATTCATCCTCCTCATTTGAGACATCAACATAATCATGACTTTTCAGTTTCTTTTTCCCATCCCTCTCTAGCCATATGCTGTGGGTTAACAGGGCTAGTAGCTTGAAAATCAACAGGACAGACCTCTCCCTTTTCATTATACTGATGTACTTTGACTGTTTTTTTTCCCTATATTATATGGTCTCTGTACTACTACCCATGTGTTTTCCTTTTCTTTTGAATTTCCTTAGTTTCTTTTTTCACATAAATGCTCTTATCTTCCTGTATTTTCCATTTCTTGTAATATTCACATTGTTTCATATGCCCTAGCTTGTTATAGAAAAAAGCATGTTGGTACTAGTCTACCTTCTTCCTGACCCTGTAGTGGAGCTGGTGGGTGGATGCAGCACACTCAGAAGGTGGCTGGCCACATCATCGATCTCTTCCTCTCCCCCTTACTTCACTAATAACTTCCAATGATTCACACCTTTCTCCCAAAACAAATATATGACAAGAATACAATGTACCATCCTCTGCCATTGTCCGCCCTTTCATGAGTTTCTGTAGTAAATCACTTAATGTAGAAGAATTTTCTTTGTAAATACACTTAATGTCTCCTGGAACCCCTTTTACATCCTCTAAAAAGCAACGAGTTAACTGTTTCTGCACTTCTTTTTGATTATTCATTGTCCCTGTTTTAATGTATTTGAAATACTAACTTAAAATGGTCAGCCTGCTCCATTAACTAATCCGTTATTGTGATTCTGAAATTATCTAATAGCTTTGCTATCAGAGGTTGCACTTGCATATGTCATCCGGACAGCAGTCATTCTACCCACGTTTGTATCAAAGGAGTAATTGTTTTGTTTAAGATGAATAAATGCCTTAAAACATTTTGGAATAAAAATCCAAAAACAATGCTAAAATGCATCTGTCCAAACATCTGGTCCTGCAGTATATGCTACCCATTCTTCAAATGTAAGCATATTGTAAAATATTCCCTTTTATCATTCTATTGAGGTAATGTTTGCAGCAACCGTGATTGTGTACAAATCTACTGGTGTACCTGCCCCCACAACGTCTGTCTGAGGTATTCTATTTTTGTCTAACTGCTCTTTAAGTTCCACAATTCTAGCAGCTTGCTGAAGTAAATCTGTCTCAAGCTTGTCTATTCTTTTTCACTATCTTTTAACTGTTTATAGGGTTATCTCATCCTGCAACTGTTTGTGTGCATCTTGATATCTTTTCCTGTCTGTTCTGCTACCTGCAAGACTCTAACTTTTCTGTAGTAAAATTAACATGTTCTGTGTAAACTCTTTATACTCATTTTGTTTCTCCCTGAGGAATTTAAATTCCTCAGCGAGTTCACTGAAAGCTTTTTCCTTTTCAGGTGCTTCTGTTGCCAATGTGTCATTCCATCTTTGACAGTAATCTTTAACATAGGCCACACCATCTATCGGTGGTGCTGTAAAAAGAATACTTTCTTGCTCTAACTCTGTGACAAGAGATATGACAGGGCATATTTGTGATGCATCTGGATATAAATACTTTGCTTTGCCATCTGAATTTTCTGAGACATTTCCGGAATTTTCTACAGAACTGTTAGTTTTGTAGCTAGTGTTTGAATTGCATTTTTATGACACTGTACACAGAAAGTGTCCCAGGATTCACACAACTCTTATCCCAACTTCTGTAATTTAGTTCTTTGTTTTAAATACCAGTCATATGTATAAATCCATTTGCATAAAGCATTAACATCAACTTGTCCTAACAACGTTTTACCTTTTCCTACATGTTCTTCATACCAGCTTTTAAATTTTTCGCATACTCTGGTCTTTCAGTGCTGTCTAAAGCAAATTTTCCCTAATGGCATCCATATACTGTATGTGACACAGAAAAAAAGTCTTACCAAATAGCAGAAAGGCAGATGATCAAGCTGTCGTCGGCAGATGGCTGGATATTCCCCCATAGTCACTTGCAAAGCTGGTGAAATGAAATTGGCATTTACAGATTTGAAACTATGGAATTCACCGTCCTGGAGAATCTGAACTGCGACTATACTGCACAGCAGTCTTGCTCCGGATTCAGACGTCTGAAACTGTACTGCTACAAGCCGTGGGTAACCAGAGTGCTACTATTCGGGACTCTGTCATAGAGGTAAGGATGTTCTTCGTGTTTCACTGTTGCAGTCATCGCATTTGGGTTATCTGCTTGCAAGTAGCCCTTAATCGGCCTGATTATCCAAGTCTTGGGTCCTGCGTTGGTTGCTGTCTCATCTTCCATGACGTCAAGTAGTCAGGGGTATAAAGCATGCAGCTGACGCCATTACATCAGTCTTTCTTGCCGTGCGGCACATGAAGCAGAAGCAGTTCGTAAGTGCCGGTCGGCTGACTCCTGAAATTTTCGTTTTCGAGTTTCAGAAACAAAGTCTTCAACTAAAGCGAAGTACCCCGTTGGGGAAACTTTTTCTTGCTCTAAACTGATGTCAATAAAAGTCAATAATTTTATTTCTTGTGGAAAGCAAATACCTCATAAAGATTTTCATTCGTACTGTATTCCTTGCCTAGGCTTTGACCACGACGTACATCACTGTCGTTTTTTGTGCCTTATTTAAACAACGAACTATTCGTCGTCTGTATATTTACGCTTCCAAATATTTTGGTACTCTGTTCAATTATCCAGATATGTCTTCGGTAAGCCATCCGACTACTGACATTCTGAAAAAACGCAAAGATGAAGACGGAGACAGGTCGCCTAGCTTCAAAGCTGACGATGCTTCTCCTAAGCTAGTCGCTAGTTCACCGGTACTCAGTGAGACGCTTTCGCAGCCCCTGATACCCGCTACTTCAGATTTGCAGGCCTCTACTGAGACCCATTCGGAGTCAGGTATGCCACGAGATGCTTCAACTGTGGAACCTGCGGATGCCTCTACCTTGGATGGGTCCGGAGCCACTGTGCAGGCACCGGCTTCTGAGGGTGTATTCAGGCCTACTGACTTGCAGATTAAACAGACGCCATCTTCTTCAAGGCCTAAAACTCGAACCATGCCTAGAAAACCAACGCCCAGACAGTATGGTCAGGCTATTATGCCTAAAAAAACAAATAAGAATGGCTGAAGACCTTATTACTTTAATCAGAGGAAGCCAACCTTCCCCCTCTAAGAGAACTAGGACTGAATTTGCTTATGATTCTTCTGATCAGGATTCTGAAATTTCTGTTTCCTCTGATGACAAGGATTTACCCTTATCCTACTTATGAGGATTCTAATGCAGAAGACTGTATTCCCTCTGCTTCTCCTCCAGAGGATTTCTCTTTTGGTGAAACCTTGCATACTCTTGGGGAGCATTTTCACTGGGAAAGCCAGGATTACTCTGATTCTAAAAAGAGGCTTAGGGATTTCTTAATCCTGCCCCAGCGCAGGCCTTTAGCTATCCCCCATGGACTAGACATTGTTGATGATGCCTTTTTGGAATCTAGCTTGGCCCCTGACTCTCTACCTCCTGCACCCAGAAAACCCTGATAGATATCACAGAGTTCCTGACTCTCACAAGTTCCGTTTTAAAAATTCTACTGTGGATCCTGAGACTATTTCACAGGGACCCAAGGGCATTAAGGCTACTACTGCCAAAAATCCTACCCCCTCTGATAGAGATTCCAGGGCACTGGATCGATGGGATAAGAAGGTATACACTTATGCAAACTTGGCTATCGGGGCCTTAAACTGCCAGTTTCATATGTTAAAGTATCAACAGCATATTATTTTATTGCTTAACAGAAAATTATGTTGATTCCCGACTGTGCTGAAAATAAGGATTTACAGGATTTAATGCATTCTGCAGAACAAGTTGGAAAACATACTTTGCAATGTGGTTTTGATTCACTAGAGGCATCTTGCAGGGCTGCTGTCACTGGGTCTGTACTTAGAAGGCATGCTTGGCTTAAGGATCAGTCTTTGCCAGGTCATGTGAAAGCTAAATTGTTGGATGCTCCCTTAAATCAGGAACACCTGTTTGGCAACAAAGCAGTAGTAGTACTTAAAAAGATGGAGAAAAAGCTAAATCTATACAAACTGTTAAAGGTTTCCTACAAGTACAGCCTCCAAGATTTAGTAGGCATTGGCCCTCCATGAAATGGTCCTTTCATGCCTCTTCCAGGCCTTCTCAGCCCAAACCCAGAACTAGCAGAACACCCAGTCTTCAGTCCCAGGGTTACTCGCAGGACTAAGCAGTGGGTGGCTCCCACTTCCAAATCAGGGAATAGTACCCCCATGGTAAACTGTCTCAGTGACTTGACTTTAAAACTTCCAAGCCCTTCTCAACTGACTACTCCTTTAGGGGGAAAGATTGCTCTGCAGGTAAAAAACTGGGAACTCATTACCCAGGGCAAATGGGTTTTAAATTCTGTTTCCCAAGGATACAGATTTCACTTCCACACGTTACCAACCCTAAACGGTTGGCCAGATCTACCCCAAATCAGTGGGCAGAGGCTCAAAAGCAAGTACTCTCTCTCTCTTAAGCATAAGGGCTATTCGAACTGTCCCAGAAGAGGAAAAGGGACAAGGTTTCTACTCAAGACTTTTCCTGGTACCCAGAAAAGACAACTCATGGAGTCCTATCCTGGACCTTTCTATCCTAAACACCTTTTTGGTGATCCAAAAATTCAAGATGCCAACCCTTCAGTTGCTTCCTATGCTAGGCAAGGATGCCTGGTTGGCAACACTGGATCTAAAGGAAGCCTACTTGCACATCCCAATCAGGGAATCTTGCAGAAGATACCTATGCTTCAAAGCAGGCTACATGCATTATCAGTTCTCTGCACTGCCCTTTGGCTTATGCACTGCGCCCAGGGTATTCACAAAGTGCCTAGCTCCAGTTGTTGCTTTTTGCAGGCAAAGAAATATTCAAATATACCCATACCTGGACGATTGTCTAATTCAGGCAGAAAGCCAGGACATACTTTTGAATCATCTGGCATTTGTACAAAAGGTGCTAACTTGTCTGGGGTACACCATAAACGAAAAGAAATCACATCTTGTACCCTGTCAACAAATTATATTCCTGGGAGCAAGCTTGAACACCACTTCCCAGATGGCTTTCCTCACATCAGAGAAAAAAATTCATTTGACAACTTACTTCAAACTAATGGCCACAAAAACTCTGCTATCTGCAAGGCAAATACTGCAAGCCTTGTGGTTCATGGCCTCCTTCATTCTCCTAATTCCATATGCAAGACTGCATATTAGGAAACTGCAATGGTATCTAAATAGTATATGGTGTCAGCATTCTCAGGATCTAGAAGCAATGATTCCTATCATACCTTGTCTACAGTTAGAGTTCCTTTGGTGGGCAGAGGCCTGCCACCACAACAAGGGACTATCATTCACGCTACCCCCCTGCCGCCCAAACACTAACAGACACATCAGACTATGCATGGGGGTCTTAACTGGCAGGGAAGTGCATTCAGGGCAAATGCAACCCAACTCAAATACACCTGCATATCAATCAAAAGAAATGTTAGCTGTACAGAATGCTCTGACTGCCTTCAAGCATCACATTCTTCCAGGACAATTAATGGTAAAGACGGACAACACCACTGTTGTGTGATACATAAACAAGCAAGGGGGTACCCATTCATACCCCATTGCAGACTAGCCATGGCACTGTGGAACACAGCCTTGAGCTACCAAGTGCATCTACAGGCTCAATTCCTGCCAGGAAAGCTAAATACACTGGCAGACGAACTGCGCAGAAATCTCATGGAACTACACGAGTGGAAACTGGAACCCAAGACTTTCAACATGTTGATAAACAAATGGGGGAGCCCAGATATAGATCTGTTTGCTTCCCCCCAGAACTACCAGTTGGACAAATTCTGCACAAGGACTCCCCAGAAACAAGCTTGGAAAGTGGATGCCCTGTCCTTCAACTGGAAAAATCTATCCGTTTATGCCTTTCCTCCTCTGCTTCTCCTCTCCAAAGTACTAATAAAGATCAAACAGGACAAACCAAGGATGATACTGATTGCACCAGACTGGCTACACCAACACTGGGTACCCCGTCTTGCGCAGTGTGTCACTGCTGGTTCCTTGACACCTGCTTCAGACCCCTACCCTGCTGTCCCAGCAGGAGGGCCAGATTCTACATCCTCAGCTTCAAACCCTGAACCTGGCAGCCTGGCTGATTGCTGAGGGATGGTAACAGAGAGATTAGGTAAACAAGTGTTGGATGTCATTTTGGAGGCAAGGAGGCCTAGCACTAGAAAATCTTATGCTGAAAAATGGAATAGATTCTGTTCCTGGAACCAAACTCGGGGGATGGGCACAGCGGCACCCAATTTACCTCAGATTCTTCAGTACTTAACTGAGATGCTTCACGAGGGCCTTTCTTTTTCCTCCATCAAAATTCATGCCTCAGCCATTTCAGCTCATTACAATACAGAACCACCCCTTTTCTTTCATCGACTGCTCAAGCAGCTCCTCAGAGGAGCCAAAAACTTAAGACCACCAAGGATAGCCCCAACTCTAGCCTGGGACCTTAACTTTGTATTGGAAGAACTCACTCTACCTCCTTTTGTGCGAGTTGCAAGTGTTGAGTTAATATTCCTTTGTTGGAAAACAGCCTTCCTCTTAGCAATCACTTCAGCAAGAAGGGTATCTGAATTACACGCCCTTATGACAGTGGAGCCTTTCGCCATCTTTCATGTGGACAGGGTGTCCCTCAGGACCATTCCCTCCTTCATGCCCAAGGTAGTATCCAGTGTGGCTCTTACAGTCCATTCATTTGCCAACCTTCTTTTCTAATCCAAAGAACCAAGGGGAACGGATACTGCACTCTTTAGATGTGCACAGACAACTTTGATTTTACTTGGACCAGGACTAAACCTCAAAGGAAATCTGAACAACTGCAGGTGGCATTTGCTGCAGGGGCAGAGGGGAAGGCCATTTCAAAGCAAACTATTTCTAAATGGATAAGCCATTGCATTCATTTCTGTTGTAAGCACCATGGAAAACCTACCCCACAGGGGATAAGACCACAGTCAACCAGGGCTGCATCTACCTCTGCAGCCCTTCTCGGAGGTGTCCCTACCAGGGACATCCTAGAAGCTGCTACCTGGAGTTCTGTACATACTTCCACCAAGCATTACCATTTGCCAGTTTTCTCTAAATCCAGAGCTAGCTTTGCCACTGCAGTCTTGCAAGGCCTTATAGCTGGTTCAAATACTATCTAAATGCCTCCTCCCATCCGTAGCTTTGGGAATCTACCCAAATGCGATGACTGCAACAGTGAAACACGAAGAACGTAGTACAGTTGTGTACACTTGCCATAAATGTAGCTGTTAGTGTATTCACTGTTGCAGTCCTGGTTACCCTCCCTCCAGCCCCTTGACTTCTTTTGGCTGAAACTCTATTCTCCTTTCCTTTGCTTAAAAGCTTTTTGATGCATTTGCTTTTTTGTTGGAGATATAACCTTATATGTGTGTGTGTGTATATATATATATATATATATATATATATATATATATATATATATATATATATATATATATATATTTAATTGCTTCCCATTAAGGGGGCACCTGACATTTGGGGCAAGAAAAAGTGATGTAATGGTGTCGGCTGCATGCTTTATACCCCTGACTGTCTGATGTCATGGAAGATGAGACAGCAACCGACGCAGGACCCAAGACTTACATAATCAGGCTGGCTGAGGGTACTGCAAGCAGATAACCCAAATGTGATGACTGGTAACAGTGAATACACTCTAACATCTACATTTATTTTAAGTGTACATAACTGTACTTTATTTCCTGCACTTTTGCTGGAGTGACCCCTGTGTAGGGCACCACTCCCCCCCTGTTTGCAAATGCAGGCTAGGCTCGCCACTGATAAATTTAAGAAAAAAGAGGCTTGTAATACTATAACAACTTTAAGTGCAGATACTTATAAAACAACTTATTTATATAACAAACCGCACATGCCACATGTTACGGCGTACAGCTTTTACTGTATAAGTTTTGCTTTTTGTTTCAGGTAAAGATGATAATTCTCCATTTACCTCGGAACTGTTTCTACAAAATGCCCAGAAACAATATTCAATTTACAGTTCTTTTATACAGTTTTTGTCACGCCACCGGATCCTGTTTATCCAAATTTTTATAAAGTCAGTAGTTTGGTATTTGCATTTTGTCATGTCTGCTGAAAAGATGATTTCTGTTCTGTTTCAAGGTTATTTATCAAAAATTAGGGAGGAGTTCTTGTATGCAGTTTTTCTTGCAGCTGTGGTAGTCACGGAGCAGTTGCAGTCACACAGCATTGATGCCAAATGTACATAGTAACTACTTCATTTTTCTACTTTTCTACCTATTTACAACAAAGAAATGTTTAACCCTTTCACAACACTACACTCTAACAGTTGTCATTACTATACCTTCATAAAATCTAATATCCAAAAACATCTCTTTTAAACATTCCCTGTTTCAGACTTGGGGCAATACAGATGGAAATTAGGGTATATTAACCATTTAGAGATAACCGTTAGCTCTTACCTAAGAACCCTGTGCATCTGCTAATGTATTTTCAGAATTAAGTGGCAAGGTCCTATCCTTTAACTATGTTGCCCCTCTATGTCAAGCTCCCTTGTATTCTGAGCTAGAGGCTCATATCACATTATAAGTTTTTGTGCTCTTCTAGGATTAAAATAATTTTTTGCAAAACTCTGATTCTAGCCCCCTCTTTACACACCCTAATGTTCTGTCACATTTCACTGAGCTCATGAGTCCATTCATATTCCATGTCGGTATGTTAACTTATAGGGATGTCTTCCTCTCCATCTTAATACATTTAAGGTTCTCTAACATTTTGCAAGCTGGCAACCCACTTTAGCTTCAACTGTACTTTGTTTCATCATACTTTTCTTATTGAAGGAAAACTGTGCATTATAACTAAAATGTATTTTTTCACTCTATCCCTTTTTCTGTGTTATTTTAATATATCAGAAATCTTGCCCGACTGTTTATTATAGAATTTTAATGTTTTCTGCAGAATGGTTATCCGTGATGCTTGACATATCAACATGGTTTTATTTTTCTTCATAGGTTCATAGGTAGGTACTAGGCTATAGGCCCGAGGGCCTACGTAAGCCTAGCCAACAAGGTTCCCTGGCTTACACCACCCAAGAAAGTTATTTTCCTGTGCCACTGTCGAGCAGACACACAGAAGTGATCCCCGGGGTGCATTTCCTATTTCCCATCCACTCATCAAGATTTTTTTGAAGAGTGCTAATGAAGAACTTTGCTTGACATAGATGGGTAGCCTGTTCCAGAGTGTGGGAAGTCTCTGGGACAGAAATCTATCCCTCCAGCATGTCCTCTTTATCGTGGTGACAAGGTTTAGGTTCCTAGAGCATGTAGCTTGAAGGGATTGGGATTGCTTTAGGTGTAGCATGTCCAACAGCTCTGGGTTTGACAAAGCTTTATATGTTAGGCAGAGATCACCTCGGAGTAGGCGATATGCTACAGAGTAAAGCTGGAGTTTTTTGAGACAGTCAGTGTAGAGCTTCTGTGTGAGGCCAGTAATCATCTTTGTGAGGTACTTCTGTGGCCTTTACAGCTGCTGCAGATGTCTTGAGGTACGTTCCAAAAGGGCCATTGTACTCTATAATGGGTCTAATGAGTGTCGAGTAGAGGGGAACAATGACCTCTTTTTTCCTGGATGAAAACCCTTTTATGATGGTGTGCCACATAGAAGAACTTCCTGACTACTGTGGCGATGTGACTGTCAAAGGAAAGACTACTGTTCACATGGGTCCCAAGGTCTCTTATCACACATTTGGTGTTAAGTAGACTGCTTTCTATGTAGCAGTTCATGGGTACAGAGTTTTTACCAAAGGGGATGGCAATGCACTTTTTGGCATTGATCTTAAGACCATGGCTCTGACACCAGGCATCTGTTTCAGCGAGGCCCTTCTGTAGGATTTCCCCATCATTTGGGGATTAGACTATGGCTCCTACTTTGCAGTCATCTGCGAACTTCGTTAGCCAGTGGCCTTCTGTATTAGCCTGTATTTCAGAGAAGTAGATACCAAACAGGAGAGGTCCCAGGACTGAACCCTGTGGTACTCCACTTGTCACTGGTTTGAGGTCAGATTTGGAGTGTGCAACTTTTACAGTATGGGTTCTGTCAGTGAGCCATTTGGCAACCCATCTTGTTGCATAGGGATCTATACATAGTTTAGTGAGTTTAGCTGTAATTCCAGAATGGAGTATGGTGTTGAAAGCCTTGGTGAGGTCAAGATAGGCTGTTTGAACCACCCTACCCTCATCTACGGCTTTGGTGACTGCCTCAAAGAAGTCGATCAGGTTCAGGAGGCATGATCTGCCTTTGTTTTATGAGTCATGCTCGACATAAGGAAGTAGTGGTATATTCTCATTCCATTAACATATAATGGGATTAGTGTCCGTCACTGTCGTCTTATATATTGTCTGTAACAGGACTTCTTTTATTTCTTGAATGGCTCTTATTTGTGTCAGGGCTTGTTTTATAGTATACTAAAGAATTGTACAGTTGCTAAACTGCAGGATTTTTTCAAAGTACCTTTTTGTACTCTAAGGTGAATTGACAGCGTCTCCCCTTACACTTTGGGAAATGTGCTGATACTTTACAAGAAATACTAGAAAAAATATTTTCTGACTTTTCCCTAAATGTCACAGACATCTTTGTTTTTACATTCAGGTCATCTTAAAATATGAAGTAGTATAAACCGCAAACATTTGAAGTTTAAAGCTTAGCATTTCAGTACTGTGATACTGCTTATGTAAATTTTCAGTTGAGGTGACAACTGCCTTTGAACCATTGACTGATCTAATTGCCCGGTTTTGCTATGAAAGGCATGGCTAACATTGGAAGCAGATGAGAATCTGTGTAAGTTCTCTTCCTCTCTGCATTAAAGAGAATGGAAATAGTTTTACACATCTGTCTTGTTTGCAGCAGCCCGAACTCTTGACTACAAATTTGTGTGCGCTGTGTCATGCAGGTGTAGACAAATTCCTCTGCAAATGATGAGGGCAGTTAAGCTTAAAAAAAGTGGGTGGTCTTTCCCTTCCTTCGATACCAAAGTGAGGAAATGAAAGTTGTGTTAAAGTACAAGCAAGTTTCAGGTGCCTACACAGTACTGGTAATAATACTGTAGGGAGAAAAGCTACCTGAGAGTAGAGTTAAACTGTAAGAGAAGGCGGCGTTTTCCTTTAATTTGCTCCCATTCCTAGTTTGTAATGTCACATGAGATGCTTTCTCTTTTTTTCCACAGTGTGCATTCCTGAAAGTTTCTCTTCTGTTTCTTCCCTACCATGTAACCCCATCAAACCAAAAAACTTTGTACACAAAAACTGTATACGTAGCATCTCCACATCCAAGATGAGTATGAAATACCATAGTAGATATGAACTTATTACTTCTTTCTCCCCTCCCAATGAGAGGAGGTGACTGGAGGATAGCTCCACCCATCTTTCAAGCTTCACAGCTACTGCAGTGCTCTGACAGTGCTACCTACAATGCATCATTTTTATCTGGCTGTTTTTTGCTTAGCAGTGGGGGAGAGGGGTAAGTGCATCTCCTGAGCTTCACACTTACTCCTTGCTTTGCTGTTCAACGTCATGTTTTCTTTTTTTCTAGAACTTTGCTTTAATCAGTAACAACTTCTTATTTACTCCTGAGTCCTAAGCATATTGTTATGTGCTAAGATTTTGTGGTGAAGTCCCTATCACCATCTTTTTCTTGTTGGTATCTTCCACTAATTGTGTTGCATTGCTTCTGCTTCCTACTTCATTATTTTAGTAGATCAGATTAGAGCTTTCCTCACTTTTGTATCCTTTCCCCTCCTGTAGTGGTGGTATCTCCTCATATCTCTTTCCTGAACTATTCGTCAAATAACCGCACTGAGCTTCTTGTAACTCCCCCTCCAATTTGATATATCCTGCTTGGCATGTTTTTGATGTTTTCCCTTCCACTTCAAAACCATTCTTCTTATCTGACGCAGTAAGCGGAGAGCAGCCTTTGCCCATGTAATAGGTACTTCATCTACATTGATCTTTAGTCTCATTCTGTTAATATTTTTCTCTATAGTAAACTTTCTGGCCTTCAGTCCCTCTAGAGGGGACTACCAGTAGAATAAATATTCTTCCAGAAGGACAAGCATTTGATTACAGTAAAACTGTAAGTCAGTATGCCTATGGTATAATTTACCTGCCTCTTTCCCCTTAGTGGATCACATCCCTTTTTTCCTAATGTATAAATTCTTAAGGGACAAAATAAAGTAGTTATTTTGCATGCTCATTTGTTACTTTGGGCTATCTGTGTTCATTGGCACCAGGAGAACGTTGAGTGGTTTGCTTGGCATATTGCTTTCCCCTCTGCTGATCAGGTTTACCAAGCTCGTTCATGGCATCATCTGTGTTGCTGAATGACTATACTCTGGTTTCAAGAAAAATGTTAGTAGCAGCAAGGTGGATTAGTTGATATTTCACTTCTATGATCTTCCACTGTTTCTGTACTGAGATGAATGTAGCTCTCTGACGCATTTTGTACTGAAAAATCCAAGTCTCTGAGCAGAGAGTCACTGAACTTTAATCTTCATTACATTCTACAATTCCACTTCAAAACAATTGGAGCCAAAGAAACTGAAACGCAATTGGACCAAATACAAATAGATACTCACCCAGGCTTGGATAACCTAGTCCCTTGGTTCATTCACCTTTGTAAGGACTTCATCTCTTACCCTCTCACTCACATAAGCAACCTCAGCTTAACTAATAAGATTGTCTCAGATGTGGAAAACAGCATTAGTAACTCCTATTCCAAAATTACCTAAGCCAACTACTGCACAATACTGCCTTATATCAGTACTTCCCACTTTTGTTAAGATACTGGAAAAAATTGCAAGCAAATTACTGCTGTCTTCTATCCAGGAAGCAGCACGGACTCTTTTCTGGAAACAGCAACATAACAGCTCTCTACTCCTTCACAGATGACATCTTGTAAAAAGTGGACAAAGGAAACCTGATAGGAGTCGTCTTCAATGACTGCACAAAACCCTTTGATTTAATTGACCATAACTTACTATTTGACTAGAGTTTCCCTGTCACGGACTCACCAATAAGTGCATGACCACCTCCGGTTGGGAAGGGAAATTTATTCTACTGACACAAAAAAAATCACAAATGATAAAAACACGCAAACGGTTGAGCGCTTTCACCCACAAACACAATGGGCTTCTTCAGAACATTTTCCACTGACCTTATCTCGCCTTATATTTCAAATTTGGCACCAATAGTCAACGGATACAAAACTAGCAAACATGTATCCGTTTAAAACATTCATAGCTTTTAAAGCTATACCTACATAATATTCAGTGTTTTCAAAATTACTCGTGTATGTCATATCTATTAAGAGCATTTCAAAATTGTATAAAAGAAATGTTGACTCTAAATAAATAATGACTTGCATATGTTCCTGTACAATTCAAAAAAAATAATGTATAATTTTATACACTTTAAAAATGGGTACTGAAACAAGTACCAGAGGGGAACCAATAAAGATCAATAAAAATCATTAAGAATGACTTGAACTATTGAAGCTGACTATTGTACATAATATATGACAATCTCATGAATAACAATCTAATGAATAACAACACCTAGAGGGTGAGTACTTCAGGCAGACCAGGTGGGTAGCTATGGGAGCAGCTTGTGCTCCCATATTTGCCAACCTGGTCATGCTAGACTGGGAGGACTCCATTGTATTTCTTAGTATGTTCTTCAAGAGTATTAAGTATTCTATATTTCTAGATGACATTTACATATTATGGGCTGATAGTAAGGAAAAATTAGATGCATTTAATCAATTTCTTAATCTCAGTAGTGAATATCTCAAATTCCCACATTCCCACAATACTGAAGGAATAGCTTATCTGGACATTTAAATATACAATAAGGAAGGTAGTTTTAAGTCTAGAATATATAGAAAAAACACCTTTTCCAGTGATTATTTGGAATACAGTAGTTGTCATCCAGTAAATATGAATCGCAACATATTCAAAGGGCAATGTATACGTGCTGCTTGTATGACTTCAGATGTTAATAAGATGGTAGAAGAAATTAAATTTATTACTGAATTATTTCAAGAGAGAGGGTATCCATTGAAAATTATGCTAAATATTGGACAATATGTTATTCAAGAATGGGGTACAAAGTTTAAACCTTTATTAGGATCTGGATTTGAGAGTAACCAGATTAAAAATGTTAGGACTAACCATGATAGAGACAATTTTCCATCAGTGATCCTTTATTTTACAGTATAGTCCAGTGGCAGAGAATGTAGTAAATATATTAAACAAATTTTGGTATTTGATTTCAGGAGATTCCACCCTTTTGGAAATAATGGGTAAAAAAACACATTTTGTTTATAAAATGGGAAGGAATATAAAAAGCGCGTTGGTACAACAATCAGTAGGAGTGAAGGGTTTAAAGAAAGTAAACAGTACACACACCACTAAATGTGGAACATGTAATCAATGCATGTACATATTAGAAAAGGAACAGATAATTATTCAGAATGGACGTAAGACGTTAGTGAAATTCAAACATGGAAACTGTAAAACAAAAATGCTCATATACCTGGCTAAGTGTTGTAAATGTGCACGCTATTATATAGGCAAGACAGAGAGGTGTTTTAGAAAACGAATGTATGATCATTCGTATAACATTAGGAGGAGGGACCCTACCAATGCACTATATAGACATATTGAAAAGATGGGGGATGCACACAATTTTAAATTTGCCATCTTAGAAACAATTAAAATAGACCCCAGAGGGGGTGACTACAAAACCTTGTTGAGTTTTAAGGAGGTTTGGTGGCAAATATATTTAGATGCAACTACCTCACCAGGCCTTAATGATCACATTTCATGTAAACCCATATTAGAGATGAAATAATCTTATAGAGTGGAAATAATACCCCAAAGATGAAATAATATGTATGATACATGAAATTAATTAGATATAGCTTGGTCATAACATATTAAGTTTTTCAATTGAAACCACATATTTTTATTAACTGTAATTTTTTTATCAACCGTAATTTATAGTTATTTATTAAATGATTATTAATTCATTATTTATTATATATTATAGTTATTACATTTATAGTATTTTAAATACAGCATTTTAATTTAGTAATACAAGAAGTGAATCTGGTACTTAAGGTACAGTAATTAAATGTATTAAGTTTAGACAGGTGTTGGATATATATATATATATATATATATATATATATATATATATAAAATGTCAGTGGAAAATGTTCTGAAGAAGCCCACTGTGTTTGTGGGTGAAAGCGCTCAACCGTTTGTGTGTTTTTATAATTTGTGATTTTTTTGTGTCGGGGGAATAAATTTCCTTTCCCAACCGGAGGTGGTCGTGCACTTATTGGTGAGTCCGTGACAGGGAGATTCTTGGTTATAGTTAAGTTTTGTGTTTACTATTTGACAAGCTAACGTAAATAGGGAGCAGTGATACAAAACCTTGGTTTGTAGATTTTCTCAGCAGTAGATCCTGCAAGGTGAAAGTAGGCATCACCACCTCTGAAACAGCCCCACATATTAAAGGATCCCCCCAGGGTGCCTCTACTATTTTCCATATTTATCAACAAAATCGCCTTCTCTGATCATCCTCAGATTTATCAAATTCTTTATGCAGATGACATGTTCATCCACAGGCCAAATAAATCCCACTGTATTATACAACCTTGGGCTCAACATGACCTCCAAGCCCTCAACCATGGCTAATAGGCCAGAAAATTATACTCAGTCCCTCATAAGTAAAATCAGTGCTATTTGGAACCAACCAAAAAAAAATAGCCAAAGCACCCAGCATCCTTAATATTAATAGTGCCACAATAGAAACTAATTAACATCCTTCAAGTACCTTGGCATTTGGTTGGATCAGTCTCTTAACTTTCAATGACATATTCAAAATGCACACAAAAAGAACAACACACTACTGCTATGCGAGAACAAGGAATCTACTCTTTTGTCCAAAGCAGCCAAACTTGGCATAGAGGCAACGGAATACTCTTATCTCATCTCGAATGCAGACTACAAATTATAGCTGCAGCCTTAAAGAAAAATGCTGCCAACTTACAAACCATCTCCAGTAAAATCTGCAAGCTCAATACTAACTCCTCCAGTAATACACACCACTGCCTAACTCTCACGAAAGCTCAATGGTTCCCAGTATATTAGAGAGCCAACCTCTTACTAGGATCACTAATTTACAAAGTCCATTCTCTTGAAACATCGTCCCCTTTCACTCATAAACTTTTCACCACAACCTCCACATATAATTTCAGGGGTATTTCTCAATCTCAACCCACCCTACTAACTCCAGAACTAAAATTTATTGCACTGACCATTCATTTTCCTTCCTAGCACCTAAACTAATGGACTCCATCCCTTTCTCAATCTGAGACTTCCAAAAGTATTCCGACTTCAAACAGCTCAAGGATCACTTTTTCACCCAAGCCGCACTCACTCAGGTCACGTTACATGAAGCCTGTAGCTGTGTCACACACCCTTTATCCCCCATTTCATCGCAACTTTTCTCATCTTGGCATACCCTTAATTATGGTCTCTTATTCGTCTTACTTCCCCTCCTCTTTGCATCTCTCGCTTCTTTCTACTCCTCTTCACTCTGCATACCATTTTTAACTTTTCTGTGTCTTCTCCCCATGGTATCCTTTCCTGCAGCTATTGTCAGTTGCCCCTTCTAATGTATCCATACCTCTCTCTGTAATGGTATGCTGCTATCTTTGTAGCGTAAGCCATCTCAGACGTTATGGCTTCATAGGTTCATACTAGGCTATCTGCCCTAGGGCATTTATAAGCCTAGCCAGAGTGTGTTTGGCTTTCGCCACCCATTTTAAATTAATTTTGCTATGCCTTTTTTCGAGGTTAGTATACTGTGCCTCTGTCTAACAGTGACACAGAAGTGATACTCTGGGTAAACCTACGATCTCCCATCTACTCATCAAGATTCCTCTTGAAGAGAGTCAATGAGGGACTCTGCCTAACCTGGACTGGGATTTTATTCCAGAGTGAAGGGAGCCTCTGGGTTATGAATCTGTCCCTCCAGCATGTCCTATTTATTTCAGTGCTGAGGTTCAAGTCTCTCGAGTGAGTAGCTCGAAGGGATTTGGATTTTCTGAGGTGCAGCATGTCCATTAATTCCGGGTTGGACATGGCTTTATACGTCGGGCACAGATCGCCTCTGAGCAGGAGGTATGCCACCGAGTAGAGCTGGAGTTTCTTTAACCGGGCAGCATATGGCATCTGTTTGAGCCCTTTGATCCTCTTGGTGAGGTACTTTTGGGGTCTTTCCAGTTGCTGCAGGTGTCTGGTAAGGTACATCCCAAAAGGGGCATTGTACTCAATTATGGGCCTAATGAGGGATGTGTGAAGAGGCACGATGACCTCCCCTGATCTAGATGTGAATCCCTTCATGATTAGGTGGGCTATATAAAATGTTTTTCTAACTACTTTGGCCACGTGGTTTTCAAATGAGAGATTGCTATCAACTTGGGTCCCCAGGTCCCTAATTACTTCTTCCGTACTTAATGGATTACCACCTATGTGGTAATTTGTGGGCACTTTGTTTTTGCCAAAGGGGATGACTATACACTTTTTGGCATTTAGCTTGAGGACATGGCTCTGGCACCAGTTGTCTGTTTCTATGAGGCCCTTTTGTAGGATGCTTGTGTCGGCTGGAGTCTATTATGGCGCTTAGTTTGCAGTCATCTGCGAACTTGGTCAGCCACAGTCCTTCCGTGTTGGCCTGTACCTTCGAGAAATATATACCGAACAAGAGAGGTCCCAGGACTGAGCCTTGTGGGACGCCACTTGTAACTGGTTTGGAGTCTGATATGGCTCCAGCAATTCTAACCATGTGGTTCTGTCCTTGAGCCAGTTTGCAACCCATCTAGTGACATAGAGGTTTATATTTAAGCTGGTGAGCTTATCTATAATGCCCAAGTTGGGGTATTGTATTGAAGGCTTTTGCGAGGTCCAGGTAGGCTGTGTGGACCACCTTCCCATCGTCAGTGGCCTTGGTGACTGTTTCAAAGAAATCGACCAGGTTTAAGAGGCAGGATCTGCACTTAACAAAGCTGAACTGGGTAGGATCCAGTGTCTGTAGGTCCCCAATATCTTTATTTATGAGGTCCATGATGATCCTTTCCATAGCTTTGCAGACCAAGCTAGTCAGGCTTATGGGGCGATAGTTTCCAGGATCCGTTGAGGCACCACCTTTGTGGAGAGGGACCACTGTTGCTGTACGCCACTCTTTGGGTACATATCCTGTAGTAAGGCTGAGATTGAACATTAGTTTTATGTTTGGGTTTAGCTCTTCTTGGAGTTCATGTAGGACGCAGCCCGGGACACCATCTGGTCCCATTGATGCTGTGTTTTTTGCTTTGGAGAGGACAGCTCTTACCTGAGCATCTGAGATGTCAGGGGGGCAGCACTCTGCTGGGATAGATATTTTCCCTTTTGGTGGGGAGGGGGGGGGGAGTTTGTCAGCTAGGATGTTGGCAATGTCTGTGGGTTCGGTGTATTTTTTGTCATTCTGGACTAATTCTGAGCATATCTGGGAATTCCCACCCAGGTTCCTAACAGAACTAAAGAAAGCCTTGTGATTATCCTTAGTGTCCTGTGCAATTTTTCTCTCGAAGCTGGCCTTAGACGATTTTGAGTGCCCATAGTTTTTTGCTAATACTGATCAGAGATGCCTTCCCTTTTTGGGATTTTGCTCTATCATGTAGGAGCTTCCTCCTTCAATTGTATAGTTTGTTTATGGCTGGGGTCCACCAGACAGGACGCCTGCCTTTGGAGGATTGGGTCTTAGTTTTATTTGGGATTGCATGATCCATGCATTGCTGTAGGTGTTCATAGAATGCGTTTATAAAGGATTCTGTGGTCTGGGCCGTATTTTCCACAGGCCCAGGGGCTTTGAAGGATTCCACCTCGGTTTTGAGGAGTGTGAAATTTTCTTTAGAGAAGTTTTTCACTGTGGTTTTCTGGGCAGGGGGTGGGGTCAGGATGTGAATATCCAGTGAGATTAGTTTATGGTCTGATCTTACCAGTGAGGGATACACTTTTGGTCTGGCGCATAGAGCCCCCATGTTAGTGATGATCAGGTCCAGTATGTTTTCCCCTCTTGTGGGAGTGGTAAGAAGTTGTTCCATAGCATTTGAGTTTATAAATTCTAGGAACCTTTGGGCTAGGGTGTTGGAGCTAGAGTAATGCTCCCAGTTGGGCAGTTGAAGTCGCCCATTATAATGGTGCTTGTTGAGACCTTCATATTTTCCAGTGTTCTCAGGAAGGCCGACTGGGGTTCCTGGGTTTGGGAGGGTGGTCTGTAGCAGGCTATAAACTGGAAGGCAGTTTTACCCACTGTTAGTTGCACATGGATAGTCTCTGAAGCTCCGTGCTGTGCCACCAACCTGGAGGTGTGGGTATCTTATTTGTAAAGCTCTGATAAGCTTATCTCTATTTTTCCATCCATGTTATGACATTAAAATGCTGCATATTCTTGTATCTTCAAATATTTATATGCATTTGTTTTAGCATATATGTCTGTGAATATGTTTTGTTCATTTTTTATGTGATCCAATTCACTTGGGCTGTGTCTGCATATAGTCCCACTGAGATCAGCATACTATTCTGGTAAACATATATAAATAAGTATATTTATATTCCCTGGTTTCCTCGAGTATTTTTTTTTACTTTTATATTTTTTATTTTTATTGGCTTGCAGATTATTAATGAACGTTTTTATTAAACAGTAAGTGGCAAAATGTGGTATTATTGAACAGTGATATGATCAGTCTATCCCAAACAGGAGGACTCATAATGTGGTGTGCCCCTCAGGATGAATATCGTCTTCCTTCAGTTGTATCAACTCCACTATCCCTTTCTCACATGTTCTTTACAATTGCTGCCTTCCAAGTCTTCCATTATTCTACTCACCCTGATGCTGATGATCTTCTTGCTCTGTCTTCGTGATCTATTAAAGTTGCTGTGACAGTATCCATGTTGACCCTGGAAGGGTCACTTTCAATTTCAGCTTCTCTTTTTCATTTATTAGAAGCTGGATCAGGTCAGAGTGCCTATTGACCACGTTAGTCATCATCTGGATATTCCTCTCAGCCTCTTGCATTGATCTTCCTAACCTCCAGGAAGACGTGTTTCAGTGTGATCTCTTCCTCCAAAGACTGAATCTGTACTGTTTCCTCCACTCTGTTGCCATTTCACTGTCTCCTGGGGTTTCTTACTCTGCCTACATTCTGGAATCGTTGTTGGCTTTTTCCTTTGTCAGAGGTTGACAAACACTGTCCTCACTCTTGGACAATGGATTTAAGCAGTATTGCAAACATAATTCACTGTAAAGGTATTTGTTAAGCAGGATTGAAGGTGAATCTTCACTTTTATATCCACTCCATACTGGAAGTAGTGCCCCCCCCCCCCCCCTCCAAGCTGTGGCTTCTTGGAAGTTTGTTACTGCTTGACATTCTTTCCAGCAGTCAACCCATTAAAGAAGACCTCCAGTATCTTATGTATGTATGTACTTATACCATATCACTTGATACATACATCTTTTCTGCTGTGTCACCTTGTGCTTTGTGAGCCTTCCATCAGTGGCTGCTGTTGGAACCCTAAGCTGAATAAGCAATAGGTGTTAAAGTCTGCAGTAGCAGGAGCTGTACTCATTCTCAAGAACTGTAGCTGAAGACAAAAGCTGTGCTTAGGGTTTCCTGTACTGCAGTCACATCAGTTAATCCACTGATGAGGACTCTCTGACAGACCGTTGATAACCGTGGATACATACTTGCTATAGGAAGAACCTCACTTTGTGGTTTTCCATCATTATTTAAAAAGCTTGTGTTCTATTCTTTATTGCGTTGTAAGGAAAAAAAATAGGAACTGGATAGCGTTACTTTTAGCCCTTATTTTTCATTAACTTTTTCTAAGCCTACACCACATGCTTCAAACACATTTTGCTTTTAAGTATCCCTGTTATGCCACTGTAAATGTTCTTTTGTTCAGGACAACTGTCAGGAATTTGTCGCCTCTTTACAGGTTGAATTTTATTGACCTCACCAGTAAGTTTGAAATAGGGCTTGCTTTTAGTCTGTAGAGATAGAATAGCAGCATAAACATTCCTGGCCTCCCACAGTACCATATGCCATCAGTCATTCTGTACTTAAGGGATCTGTTCACTGGGCAGTCCTTTATCTAGTGCATTCTTGAACATTGTTTGATAATGTTATGTGCAAAAGAACTCCCATCTGCTAATGATAATGCCACAAGTACTTAATGTTTTTGTGCTATTACTATAATTTGGAGTGATTACACCTCAGTGTAAAATAAGGAAATGTAATACTCAGTCTGGCCCTGTGATGCAGAAAGGTAAGACTCCTAATGTGCAGCATGCGACCTTTGTTCAACTAGTGGCATAGGCACTTGGTGGGGGGGCGGGGTGACTCCTCAGGAGAGGATGGGAGCGAGTGGCCAAAGTCTGCTTACCCATTCTTGTAGGGAAGGAAGGCAGCCTAGGCTCTTGTTAAGAGCCATGAAGGCTCCATGCTACAAACTGCATACTGTTTGGTCTTCGGGTTGCACATGTGCAAGCCTGCGCCTCTCTAAGGCAGTGATTGCCAGTTTGCAAGGTTGCTAGGGGTAGTGGTGAGGTAGGGCACATTTCTGCCACAGTATGATGCTTCACTTTGTATCATCCTTATTTTCTCATCAGTCTTGGACATGGGTCATCTAAAGTGGGTCCAGTAGACCTGGTGAACAAGGAGAGGATCTGGTGGCAGCGAGGTTTAAAAACAATGCCATGCCCAGTTGATAATTTTTAGTCTTTTTCTGTCAGACTGAATGCACTGTTATTTCACATATGTTGCTTTTCTGTGCTGTTTTGTAGGCCCATTGTTAAGATTAATTTATAATAATATAGTTGTTCATTTTACTGGTTGGCTACCAATTTTTTTATTCCAGTAGGTGAAATGAAATTGTTGACCATTAACTAAAACTTGAAATTATTCTTTTTTAGTGCTGAAGCTTCACCTGCAGAATGTTGTCAGCATGCCAAACTCCTGGAAGATACGCAGTTTGTAGATGGATACAAGCATTTGAGATTTCAGGAAACAGTGTATGGTGAGTTCCTACGCAGACTGAGGGAGAATCCCAGACTTGTAGCCTCATGCCTTGTTGCTGGTGAGAAAGTGAGTCAGGAACATATTCAGAATGTCATCTATACAGTCTTCACATCCCTTTATGGCAACTGTATCATGCAGGAGGATGAAAACTACCTACTTCAGGTCTTACGGTACTTGATTGAATTTGAACTTAAAGAAAGTGATAATCCCAGGCGTCTGCTGCGGAGAGGGACTTGTGCTTTTAGCATTTTATTCAAACTTTTTTCTGAAGGGCTTTATTCTGCAAAACTCTTCCTGACTGCAACATTACATGAACCCATTATGCAGTTACTGGTTGAAGATGAAGACCATCTTGAAACAGATCCCAACAAGCTCATTGAGAGGTTCACACCAGCACAGCAGGAAAGACTATTCGGTGAGAAGGGCTCAGAGCAGTTCAGGCGAAAAGTTCAAGAGATGGTGGATTCTAATGAGTTAAAACTGGTTAATCTGGTGAACAAATTCATTGGTTACTTGAAACAGAATACATATTGCTTCCCACACAGTTTAAGATGGATTATTTCCCAGATGTACAAAACACTGTCATGTGTGGAAATATTAGATGTTGGTGAAGTAAAAGCTATGTGTACTGACCTTCTTTTGGCTTGTTTAATATGCCCAGCCATTGTGAATCCAGAGCAATATGGGATAATTTCTGATGCACCTATCAATGAAGTGGCAAGGTTTAATTTAATGCAGGTGAGTTGACCAATGATTGCAGTTTAATAGCTGTAAAATTCAGAATTGTATTAATGTAGCACATGCTTAGAAGTCTGTCTAAATTCCTTATGATAGGGAGAGTCAATATTGTTTGCTTTTTCAGCTACCAGTAATAGACCCTTCATTTACTTTACCTTTAAGGTTATCCGGACCATTATGTTCTTAGTATGCTGTAATTTTTAGCAGTGTTTTTGCTGTGGTTATTGTACTGAAGTGAACCCAGTGTGTACTTTTGAGTTGTTTGTAGTTGTATCATTTACACAAGGCAGTGGAGTGTTTGAGCACATGCAAAATCCATTTCTGTTGAACTTTTTTTCAGTTCACTGTGAAAAATTCACATTTTCTGTTCCTTGCAGTTTTACCTTAGTTTAAAATTTAAGCTTGAATTAATGATGCATTTTGAGTGTCCTGCATATTCAAAAGGTTTAACAAAAATCCTGTTTTTAATAAAGAATTACTTTTACTGTAGTCTGTTAGGAGATGGTATTATTTTGTGGCAGTGTTCCACATGGGGTGCTAAGTACTGATTTGTTTGTTTATTTCAAAATTTACACTACTCGAGATTTCTCCATTGCACTTAAATTTATCCAGCCTGTTTTTCTCATTTTCTTTTTCCCCCTAATAAACCCTATTTTAATATGCTGCTCACATTGATTTACAAGAAAGGATGCTGTTTTGATATGGCCCTATTACATCTGTCTTGGTCAGTCTTTATAAAGTGGTAGATTATGTCTCATCCCTTCAGCCATGCACCTGTAATTCCATGCAGATGTACTATGCATCATTCTAATTGCTTTTAACATGTTTTAGTGTCAGCCTCACCTTACTTCGCTGCTTTGTACTGTGGATATTATAATTTCCAGCATGAACTTAGAGCTGCTCAATGTTTTTCTCCCCTTACACAGAGCTGTGTTGTTAGTCTGCACTTAAATGTTTTTGCATTAACAATAAATGTTACACATCGTTATTGTCTTTATGTTATGCCTTAGTTAAGTCTTCAGTACTATGATGTTTTAGTGTCTGTTTTGCAGGAGTAGTTTGGGACAAAATTAGTCTCTGACACCTGGTCACCTTGCGTGTATTCTGCATCATCCCCTCCCCATGCACCTGCTGGATGTTCTTCGTGTTTCACTGTTGCAGTCATTACATTTGGGGTAATCCTGCTGGCAGGTTGCCCTCAATCGGCCTGAATTCCAAAGTCCTGTGTCGGCTGTCGTCGCCCCTTCCCTTATGTCAGGGGTATAATTGAAGCAGCTGACGCCATTTTCTTCAGTCTTTCTTTCCGTGCGGTGCCCGAAGCAGAAGCAGTTTGCAAGTGCCGGTCGGCCGACTCTTGAGATTTTTGAGTTCGAATTTCAGATCCGAGGTCTTCTATAAAGTTATGTACCCCGTTGGGGAAACTTTTTTCCTGCTCCAGAACCGATGTCAGAAAAAGTTAATAATTGTATTTCTTGTGGGAAGCAAATTCCTCATAAGGACTTTCATTCTTACTGTATTCCTTGCCTAGACCCCAATCATAACTTTCTGGGTTGTCGGTTTTGTGCTAGATTTAATTTAGTTAAGCGTCGGTATGATTTTGCTTTGAACTACTTTGGACGCAGGTTTAATTATCCAGAAATGTTGTCGGAAAGCCATCTGACTACCGGAGTTCACAAAAAACGCAAAGAAAAAGAAAGACACCCGAAGCCCAACACTGACAATGAAGCTTCTCCTAAGCCAGTCGCTGGTTCGCCGGTTCTCAGTGAGGCGCTTTCGCAGCCCCTGACTACCGCTACTTCAAAGTCACAGGCCACTACCGACTCCCACTTGGAGTTGGCCATGCCGCTGGAGACTCAAGGTATTGAAGCCTCGGACACTATTCCTTCAGATGGGTTCAGAGCTGCTGAGCAGGCACTGGCTTCTGAGGGTGTATTCAGAACCAAACATCTATACATTAAACTGACTTCAAAGGCAAAGACTAAAGCACCTTCAAAGACAAAGAAGCAAACTCAAGAGCCACGTGGACAGGCCTCCATGCCCAAGAAACAGATGCCCAAAATGGCAGAAGACTTGATTACCTTGATCAGGGGTTCCCATCCCCAACATAAGAGGGCCTAGGCTCCTGAGGACTATTCTTTTGGGGAAACCTTACATACCATGAGGGAGCATTTCCACTGGGAGAGCCTAGATTTTTCATAATCTAAAAAGAGGCTCAGGGATTTCCTGTTACTACCTCAGTACAAGCTACATGCCATTCCCCCTGTGTTAGACATTGTAGATGATGTGTTTTCGGAGTCCAGTCTTACCCCTGACTCCTTACCTCCAGCTCCTGTTAAGCTTGACAGATATTACAGGGTTCCTGACTCACATAAATACCTTTTAAAAAACCCTGCTGCTGACCCAAAAACTATTTCTCAGGGTCCCAAGTGAGTTAAGGCTTCCGCTGCCAAAAACCCTACCCCTTCTGACAGGGATTCTAGGGCATTGGATAGATGGGGAAAAAAGGTTTACACATCTTCTACCTTGGCTATAAGGGCCTTAAACTGTCAGTTTCATATGCTCAAATATCAGCAACAGGTCATGTCATTGCTTAAACAGAAAATGTTAAACTCTGAATGTGAAGAAAACAAGGAAATGCAGAATGTATTGCATGCAGCTGAACAAGTTGGAAAGCATACTTTGCAATGTGGTTTTGATTGTTTAGAGGCCTCCTGTAGGGCCGCAGTAACAGGTTCTGTAATTAGAAGGCATGTTTGGTTAAATGAACAAAATCTGCCTAATCATGTTAAAGTTAAATTATTAGATGCACCTTTACAGCATTTGGTGTTAAGGCAGAGGAGATGTTAAAGAAAATGGAGGACAAGGCTAAATCTATGCAAACGGTTAAAGATTTTTTTACAAGTACAGCCACCTGGGTTTAGTAGACACTTGCCAACAAAAAATTGGTCCTTTCCTGTGTCAGACAGACATCAAAGGGGCAGACCCAGATGCCCTAGAGGCAGATCCCAGGCGCAAGGTTCATACAGGTCAAAGCATTTGGGTGCTTCTACCTCCAAAAGTGGAGAAGACAAATCACAACTTTACAAAAAACAGGCCCAATGACTTCCCCCTGCCTGCACCAAGCACTTATTACCTGGCAGCAACCTTAGGGGGAAAATTAGCACTTTTTTCTCAAAATTGGCACATTATAACCCAGGACAAGTGGGTTCTAAATATCATGTCACAAGGCTACAAGTTCCATTTCCATACCCTGCCAAAGGCAAACAGCTGGCCAGATCTGCCAAAAAAATCAATGGGCAGAGGTACAAAAACAAGTCTTATCCCTCATGGACATGAGGGCCATTCAACAAGTGCAAGAGCGGGGGCAAGGATTTTACTCAAGACTGTTCTTAGTGCCCAGAAAGGACAAGGCCTGGAGGCCAATACTGGACCTATCGATTCTGAACACATACCTGGTTATACCAAAATTCAAAATGTTGACTTTGCAGCAGCTTCTGCCCATGCTGGGCAAGAATGCTTGGCTTGTAACTTTAGACCTAAAAGAGGCATACCTGCATGTCCCAATCAGACAAATTTGCAGAAGATACATCAGATTCAAGGCTGGCTCAATGAATTACTAATTCTCTGCACTGCCCTTTGGCTTATCTACTGCACCCAGGGTCTTTACAAAGTGCCTGGCACCAGTAATTGCATTATGCAGACAGAGGAATACAAATATACCCTTACTTGAACCACTGTCTAATTCAAGCAGAGAACAAGGACATCCTTTTACAGCATCTGGCGTTTGTGAAAAAACTTCTAACATGCTTAGGGTACACAGTCAATGAAAAGAAATTAAAACTAGTACCCTCTCAAGAGATAATATTCCCGAGTGCTAGCTTAAATACAACTGCCCAGATGGCGTATCTCACGCCAGACAAAGGCAACTGACTACCTGTTTCAACATGTTAGCAACAAAGGCCCAGTTATCTGCAAGAAAAATTCTGCAGGCTTTGGGCTTCATGGCATCCTGCATCCTATTAATTCCATATGCAAGACTGCATTTGAGGAAACTATAATGGTACCTAAAAAGTATTTGGACTCAACATTGCCACAGCCTGGAAACCATAATTACTCTCATTCCCTGCCTGCAACAGGAGTTTCGATGGTGGGCAAAGGCTTGTCACCAAAACAAGGGACAGCCATTCACATTACCCCCAGCCAGGCAGACACTAACAATGGATGCATCAGATTATGCCTGGGCGGCCCACATGGCAGGAAGATGCATTCAGGGAACATGGACCTCAAACCAAATGCATCTGCATATCAATCAAAAAGAGATGCTAGCTGTTCAAAATGCCCTGACAGCCTTCAAAGACCTACTTTATCCAGGACAACTACTGATAAAGACAGACAACACCATGGTCATGTGGTATATAAACAAGCAGGGGGGCACTCATTCTTACCCCCTTTGCAGACTAGCTATGACTTTGTGGGACACAGCATTGACTTGCCAAGTACATCTGCAGGCACAATTCCTGCCAGGAAGGAAAAATACTCTGGCAGACGAACTAAGCAGAAACCTCATGGATCCCCACGAGTGGTAGCTGGATCCACAAGTCTTCAACATAACAAGGAAATGGGGATGCCCGGACATAGATCTATTTGCCTCCCCTCACAACTGCCAACTAAAGAGATTCTGCACAACGATTTATCTCAGACAAGCATGGAAAGTGGACGCCCTATCCTTCAGCTGGAAAAACCTATCAGTATATGCCTATCCCCCTCTGCCTCTCCTCCCCAAGGTACTCCTAAAGGTTGGACAGGAGAAGCCAAAGATGATTCTGATTGCACCAGACTGGCCCCGCCAGCACTGTTACCCAATATTAAGGAGCTTGTCTCAATGCCCAGCTTGGCCTTTGCCTCAAGTACCGCATCTACTATCCCAGCAAAACAATCAGATCCTGCACAGCCAGCTCAGAACTTTAAACCTGGCAGCATGACGAATAATGTAGTCATACAAAACGCACCTCTCAGCAAAGCTGTGATGGATGTCATTTTGGAAGCCAGAAGGCCTAGTACTAGAAAATCTTATGCGGAAAATGGAAGAGATTCTGTGCTTGTAACCAGGCACAAGGAACAGATGCAACTGTGTACTAAATATTCCTCAGATTTTACAATACTTAACTGAGATTCTGGACAAAGGCCTATCTTTCTCGTCTATTAAAATTCATGCCACTGCCATTTCGGCCCATTACAATGCAGAGCCACCAATCTTTTCTCATCCCTTATTAAAACAGTACCTCAGAGGAGCCAAAAATTTAAGGCCTCCAAGGAGATCACCAAT